>NC_084952.1:2711836-2891836 GCF_949316205.1 Platichthys flesus | reverse complement strand
AAACTACAGTAAGTGTTCAGTAAGTTTTAAAAAAGAGCATCTGACCCTCAGCAATGTAAAAAACGCTTCATAAACAATTCTAAACTTTCACATGCTACGGATTCATTAATCACCACAATGAGCCTGTCCTCCTGGAATCCCATCTCGGTGGAGACATCAGGGATTTTTACTGCAGCAGTAATAATGTGCAGTGGACGGGGGGGGGGGGGGTGCTGACAAGAGGCCAGATCTGCCATCTGACAGCCTCCATTAGAGAGAGACTGGGCAGCACGCTGGGGTTAACTGGTGCAGATCCATCTGATATGGCACAGCAGCAGATGCTCTCTCTCTCTCTCTCCTCCACCGCCGGCTCGGTGCAGCTCCGTCCAAACCTCCATCTTTACCGTTTGCATGAATATGAGCCTGAAAAGAAACCGGCTGAGATCTCTGTTGGTTCTGATGTCGGGTGTTTGAAGCTCACAACTCACTTTTATACGATAAGAGGCAAAAAAGAGAAAAACCTACATGACATTTCTTAAAAAAGAATTATTAAAATCAAAGCTGCACTCAGACCCCTTGTTTGTTCGCCTGTGAGTTTCTGTTTGTGGTGACACTTCATCTTTTCGTCCATGTTCATACAACAACATGTCAACTCATCCTTCTGTTCATTCCCCACAAACCATGTTTCATCCTGAAGCTATTCATGCAGACTGCAGACACTTCCATTCATTTCTGTCGTCCTCATTTCAAGGCCTGAGACAGAATAATTGCCGGCTGCGCTATTTCTAATTTAAAGGCCTCTTCAGACTGTGAAGGCCCCAAAACTCCAGCACTTTAAAAACCGTGTTGAAAAACAAAAAGCTCTAAAAATTGAATCTGAAGGCGAGGGACAGATTTGGAGGCTGGAAGCTTCTGGTTTCTGATTCTACTTTGACCAGATCACGTTTCCCCCAGAGGCTGATTCCTTGTCCGTCAACAGCCGAGGGGCACAGAGATTGGAGGCAACGATTGAAATCAAATTTAGAAAACACAATTTGTGGCCCATTCTCTGATGTCGCGGTGAAATCGTCCCATCGTTGTTAGAGGTGGACGTCCCTGATGGCTGTGGAGGGCGGGGTCTTTCCTAACACATCAAAAATAAATAGTGGCAGGTTTGTTTTAGAGGGTTTATTTTTACTTCCTGTGGTCATCAGGAAGAGAAAAACACAGATTTGAAGTTTTTAGGATGAGCGGATCAAAAGGGAATTGAAGGAAACAGAGACAGAAGCACAGAGAGATTTATTTATTAGTAGGTGTGGTGATCAACTTGTAGCCCACTTATGCACTAAATTAAGTTTTATATTTATTCCACAGTGGATTCAAGATTCTCTGCAACATTTAAGTAACAAAACATGGAATCAGACTCTGAACGTCTTTTTAAATTCAGCTCTGTGTCAAAGTGAAACTGTTCAAACCTCTGACATCCACAGGGAACCCGAGCTGCATCACATCCACAGATCTCCACATGCCACCGGGGAAAATAACCTTTACATTAATAAAACCTCTCAATCAAAAGATAACAGGACCTGCTGTAACCTGAGGCAACCGGCGCGGCAGCCATCTTCTCATGCAGCCGGTCGGGGGGGCCGGCACGACAAGAGCAGACGTGTCGGCCGCACGTGGAGAACCAGCATCGATAAACATCTCTGGTCCCTCCCTGGTTCCACGACGGGTTCCTGCTCCTGTCGGGTGTTTGTTGTGACTACAGCGGATCAGATGGAATCTGAGAGGAGACACGACTCTCTCTCCACATCTGCTCACCTCAGGAGAAAGTCTGGAGCCGCCTCTGAAACCAGAGACGCAGGAGAAGCCGTTTTGGACAAACATCGACAGTTTGCTTCACCGCTTTCTGCTCAAAACAAGTTCCTCCCACTGTGAAGACTGAAGTGATAAACTGAGAGAAAAGGTGATTTCTCAGTAGCACTTAAAGTTACTAAGTTGTTTCCATTGCTTTTTGTTTGATTGTTAGCAAGATTACGATAAAACTACACAACGGATTCCTATGTAGCTCGGATCAGGAGGCAAAAATCTATAGATCTCTATGACTGTGTGAATTCATAGAGATCTCTGTGTTGTCATATTCCTTGTTAGGTCCTGAAGCCCTCTCTTGAATCCATCTCATCAGTTAAACCAGTAAACAAGTGAAACCAGAGAACAGGAGCCGCCGATGAAAACAGTTGTTACCTCAACTGAACTGAACTGAACTGACCTGAAGTCAGTTACATGCAAATGAGCCTCGCTGTGTTTTAGGAGGTCAGATTGTGTCAACTAAGTTGTCAGTCGGAGGGAAACTGACATTCAAATACTGGTTCAACTGGCGCCCTGTGTGTTGTCCTCTGTGGTGGACCACACCCGGCCATCAGGGAGGTTAAAACAAACAGAAGAAGAATCTCTGAGCAGATTTCAGTCACTGCACCAAGTCGTTCATGAAGAAATAATGAGCTGATCCCACAGACGTATTTCTATATAAACCTTAGTTCTCTTTTATTGTATAACAACATGTAAGAAACACTTTTCAATATAACACAGTTCTTCCAGGCCTCAGAAATGACCACAGAGATGAATCAGTTCTGAAGAGCAACAAAGATTGATTACAAGCCAATTTATATAAGTATATATAATACGACTCCAGCTCCATATTTTAACACACACACGTAAGAGAGTGACACAAACATGCTTCATATAATTCAAAAGGCAAATAAGCCATTTCGGAAACTGTTGAACTAGTTCTTTAAATGAGTCTTGAGCTTTGTAGCAGATCTCTTTCTGTGGATTTTGTATGTTATGTGCTATACGTTATGAATTATTCTAATATATTTGCTACCAAAGCCTACCAGTGACCAGACGTCGTCTCCAGAGGACAGACCAGTTCTGCTTCTGTGGTAATTGTCCCCCCGCTCCCTGACTGTCGGGGGACACGTCTCTAAGTGAATCCAGATCCACCGCTGACAGAACGCGGTCTCTGTGGATCAGCCCACTGAATCCTGCTCGTCGCTCCCTGATGGAGTCCGACAGATTTAATTGAGTGGTTCAGTGTCTCTCAAACTGGTAATTTAATCATGGTGCTGGTGTCAGGGGCTGGGCTGGGCAGGGAGGGGAGGGGGGAGGGAGGGCAGGGACGGGAAAGGACGATTTTTCACTCACACCTTCAGGAAACTGCGAAGCTCAGCTGAGCGTTAATCACGAGTGATCATCATTCATAGGCTGGTGGATCCCTGGAGGCCGGGGGGGTTATTGAATCTGGGTTTCAAAAGGAAGTGGATTTTAAATCAACACCACGAGGGAAAGAAAATGTTAAAATGAAAAATAAAACAAAGTTTCACGCCAAGACCTTAATGGAAAACTAAAGTAGTAAAGGTCAAACCACTAGGGACTGGTTGTGATAGATTTTATATAAATAAGACGTCGACTCTGAGTCCGAAAAGTGTCTGAGACCTGTATTCTCTCGAATGACCAGTAGAGGACGACTCCACTGGTTTTTAACTGGAAGTCGGTGAGACAACGACTCTTCTTCTACTTCTCCCTCGATTTATAACATTTCACTGAGGAGTTAATGTACATAAGTGTTTCTATTCAACAACACCTTCACTCTTAAAATGTAAAGGTTGAAATATACTAAAGTTAAATAATCTTAAATACTAGGAGTATAATCAAAAAACAATTATTCACAAGAACCTATTCTTTACCAGTTTCAAAACATAATTGAAACAGATTAATTTTGTCGATAAGTTGAAGAAGAAACCAACAAAGTCTAAAGCTGAGGCACATTAAAAAATGGCCTTTAAATAGCAACTAAATCTATGTATTTAACTTCTGTGTAATTTAAGTAGCATCTGATCAAAGTATCTGCTCTGTGTTCAGAATCATATTTACATTTAATGATATATTATATTGTATTTTCACATGAGCTCATATTTCTTTTAATGTCACGATAATAAAACAAATAGAAATTAAAAACAAGGCCTGTGATTTCATCGTAATCTTATTAAATCCCACGTTCATGTGATTTTCTCACTCTCTCACCTCGGAGACACCTAATTGGCCGGGTGTCAGCCTCGCTCGCCCTCCTGCGCCTCGCTCGCCCGGTGGCCACACATCAGCTCTGGATGAACGGCAGGCGGAGGTCAGCACATAATCACCTCTGATGAATATGGAGGAGGGCCTTTGGGTGGACATGGGAGTGCTGCCAAAATATGATAACGACCCCTCGTCTCCTCCGCGGCGCCTCCTCGGGGAGTCGTCCACGCTCTCATCTCAAGGTTGTCAGCAAAGCGCAGGCGGGGGTGTTGTGGGGGGGGGGGGGGGAGGGGGCATCGCAGCTCCACTCAAATCAGGAGATAATGTGAAATATGGAATAAAGCTCTGGGTTCTAGAGATGTGTCAAATTATGACACTTTCTCCCAAGCGTTTCAGCTTTGATTCATTGCAGTCAGAAAAACATTTGTCCATGACTCTTCTACAAACCTCAGTGACATCAACATGACCGTGATGGTCCTGTATTTCTAGATGAATGATCATAAAAGCTTCCTTCTTCAGAGGACACTCTCACCACGGCCCCTGAAGACCTCCTCCTTCATAGACCTCGAAAGGCTGAACCAAGGTCTGGTTTGTTTCCCGTGAACGGCATCACCCTGCTCTTCCTGCACCAGCAACAGATCTGAAGTCAGACACACGCCTAGGAGGTTTTACTGCACTTTGGGTTTTTCAATACGTGTTCTGTAAAATGTTCGTTAAAGAGTGATACTTAAGCCTTTGTGGGCTCGGTGTGAAAAACTGTTCCTTAAAATCACTGACTTCACCTTTGAGCAGCACATACTCCTGTTTCTGACTCTCTGGTTGAGTTACACATTAACCAAGCAGAGGACAGAACCATTAGTTATCATCTGAGGGTCCGTATCAACATCCTGGTGTGGTATCACAGAAGCTAAAGGGCTCATTGTGTTGTGATCGTGCTCCGAGCAGATGAGCTCCGGTGCCACGTCTCCTCCATTCCCCCCCCGAAGTGGCTGTTTGAGATGAGGTCATGAGTTACTGAGGCTAATTAATATGGGCAGTGCAGAGTGTGACAGGCTGAAGGATGGTGTCTCTCATCCACAGCCATTTCCCCTTATCTCCATCAGCCACTCAGCAACTTCACCCTCCTCACCCCACTGCCTCCACCCCCCCTCGGTGGAGATGGGAGATGTTCTCACAGACTGCTGCGTTAAGAGGAAAAATAATAACAACAACTCCGAGCTCTGGATGTGAGCAGACTCCGTTTGGATGCTCGGCCTCGTTCTGTTTTTATTATAAATGCTGACGAGACATTATTCATTATTCATCCAGAAGTCCAGCGGGTGATTAGAAAAAAGTCAGCCACTAAAAATAGACTCGTGATTTCTGGCTTAAATATCCGTTCAGCTGAATCTTCATCCACTTCCTGAGCAGCTGAGCTCAGTGAGAGTTTGACCTGAGCTCTTTCATAACGTAAAGACGGGCCAAGAACACAGATGGCAGATATTAACACATAAAATGAAACCGAAGAGCTCAGAGATGATAAATATGAATATTATCACGATTATGAGGCTCGAACATAGAGCATATAAAGAGGGACAATGTTTCTTCACTCCTAAAATATCCAGGATACAATAGTCCATCAGTTTCAGCCGTTTATCATGAGGTTTCACTTTGTTTTTATCAAATCAAAAGACTAATTAACCCAAACTTACCGAGACATGAACACTTGAATATAAACCAGCATCATAAGAATTACCTTAAATGACAGAAACCATATTTGAGACAGAAATTATTTACAGGGTTTCTGCAGGTGTTGGTCTTGTTTGTAGTTTTATTAAAGCTTAAGAACATGGACATGCTAAAGTCCTGCAGGTATTTCAAACCTGGTGTGTGGAAATTTTAACATATTTTAAGCATAAGATTCAGAATTTTTTAATTAGAAGACCCTGGATTGATTGAATGAAGTTTGTCTCTCCGGCTGGGGGAGACTCCGGTTCACGAAGCTGCTCCGGCCAAAGGCACCAGCTCTTTCTTCTTCTTCTTTCACAGACGACTTCTTCGGGCAATCGGCACGTGAAGAGCATTTCCACAAATAAGATGAAAAACGTGGTTCAAATTACCAACCCTCCATTCAACGCCACACTATTACGTCACTTGGTGTTTGCTTGACAGCCGATAAAACTCTTTAGTCTTGATTTAATTTATACAAAATAAAACACTGTAATTCACCTTTATCTGCATTTTTAACCAATAACTTATTAATATTATTAGAAACTTAAACTTATTAGTATTGTCACAAACTGGCTCAACATATGTGACAAGGAGGGGAGACGAGTCAGGATTGAAAGTGCTAAATGAAAAGGTTTTATTATAACTTGAACAATTATATGTACAAAAAGCATGAGGTGTGGAGAGTAGTGGCATCAGTGGTGAATGTAGTGTATGGATGAGTGAGATGTGTGTGCTGCTGTTGAGTGTACAAGGAAGACGCCAAAAAGAACCAAGAACCAAGAACCTGTAGCGGCGTGGAGCCTAGGAGAGAGAGAGAGACAATGAGACCAGGCTGGCTTATATCACCTTGGGTAGAGGCCTAGCCAGGTGTGAGCACCTTGCCCTAACGACCCTCCCTTTCTGCCAACTCCTGCAGGAAGTAATCAGCTGCATGATGCTAGCAGAAAGGGAGGGGTCGTCACACCCCCCTCCATAAGAACGAGGTTCCACCTCGTGTTATACATCAAATAAGTGTCAATATGTTCCAATCTGTCATGGTTCATACGTTACCAATAACTGACAGTCAGTACTGCACTCCCCCCAGGCTGCATCCTCCAGCACATCCCTCCATCCTCACCAACCCAGCAGCCTTGGTACCAAAGGAGCATTTTAAGGGAATGAAGAGCCGAGAGATGAGCAGAGGAGAACATGGAAATGAGAGACAGCATGAATAAATAGACTAAGGGTCCACAGGTGCCCGAGACAGGGCATCTGCCATTACATTGTCAGTCCCCTTAATGTGTCGGATGTCTAGGTTATATGGCTGCAGGAACAGCGCCCACCTCATTAGCCTCTGATTAGGATTTTGCAGTGACTTCAAGAAGGTGAGGGGGTTATGGTCAGTGAAGACAGTCAGCGGAGATAACCCTGAGCCGACATAGACATCAAAATGCTGCAGAGCCCAAACAAGTGCCAAAGCCTCCTTCTCAATCACTGAATAGTTGTATTGATGCTTGTTAAATTTTCTTGAGAAGAAGCTCACAGGACACTCTACACCCTCCGCATTCTCCTGCAACAGGACGGCCCCAACACCCACATTGCTGGCATCTACATGAAGTTTAAAGGGCTGATCAAATCGTGGCGCTGCCAGCACTGGGGCTGAACACAACAAGGCTTTTACACTGTCAAATGCATTTTGACACATTGAAGACCAAATATATTCAGCTTTAGCTTTCAAGAGGTCGGTCAAGGGTGCAACCACAGATGAAAAGTTTTTGCAAAAACTGCGGTAGTAGCCTACCAACCCTAGGAAACGCATCAGCTCTTTCTTGGTGGTAGGGGGGGGAAACTTTTGCACTGCCATGACCTTGGCCTCCACAGGTCGAACCTGGCCTTGACCCACCACCTTCCCAAGATAGGTCACAGTGGCTCTGGCAAACTCACACTTGGCCAGATTTACTGTCAAGTTGGCCCAGACCAACCTGTCAAAGAGAGCACCTATACGCTGTACATGTTCTTCCCAGGTGTCAGAATACACCACAACATCATCTAGGTATACTGCACAACCTGTAAGCCCTGAAACAACCCGATTCATTAGCCGTTGAAATGTTGCAGGAGCATTCCTCAAACCAAATGGCATAACAGTGTACGAATACAAGCCAGAAGGAGTTATGAAGGCTGAAATATCCCTTGCCCTTTTGGTGAGTGGGACTTGCCAGTACCCTTTGAGAAGATCAAATTTGCTCACAAATGTGGCTGAACCAACCATATCAATACAATCTTCCATACGAGGAAGTGGATACAGATCAGGTTTAGTGATACTGTTCACCTTACGATAGTCAGTACAGGGCCTCAAACTAGCATCTGCCTTTTTTACTAGGAGGCATGGGGAGGCCCAGTTTGATGAACAAGGCTCAGCAATATCATTACCCAGCATGTACTGTACTTCAGCCTCCAACTGTCTCCTTTTTTCATCTGACACACGATAAAAACGCTGCTTGATGGGCTCAGCAACTCCAACATCTATGTCATGCTCAATTAAGTGCGTTTGGGTTGGGGTATCAGAAAACAGTGATAGATAGCTGTTAATTAGTTTAATCAATTCATCACGTTTAACCACATTTAAGTGCCCGACAAGGATATTTAGATCTTGTAACGTCTCTGAATTTTTCAACCGGCCCCGCAACAACCCATCATCTGGAGCAATATCCAACCCTTCCTCCTCAACTACCACTAGTTCAGACATGGAAGAGGTCAAAACAGGGCCAGAGACCAACATTGGCTTGGCTGGAGAGCTCTTCGGCAGTGGAGACACAGACTCACTAGTGTGATATGGCTTCAGGAGGTTTACATGACACAACCTTGTAGATTTTCTACGGCCAGGAGTTTCAATCAAATAGTTTAGATCAGAGACTTGACGCACCACAGAGAAAGGACCACTGTACTTAGCTTGAAAAGGGGAATCTACCAGAGGCAGAAGAGTAAGTACACGGTCACCTGGGTTAAACTGGCGAGCCTCAGCCCGTTGGTCATATCGTTGCTTCATCTTGCCCTGTGACTTCTGCAGCTTTTGCTTAGCCAGCTCACCTGCCCTGTACAGTTTCAATCTGAAACCACTAACATAATCCTTAAGATTTGGAGGTGGATCCTCTGGCAAACAACCATCTTGCAAAACTGCAAGTGGGCCACGCACTTTATGGCCAAACACCAGTTCATTCGGGCTGAATCCAGTACTTTCCTGGATAACTTCGCGAGCTGCTAACAGCAACCAGGGCAGCCCACCCCCCCAGTCACCCGACAGTTCTGTACAATAAGCTCGCAACAGTGATTTCAACGTTTGGTGGAAACGTTCAAGCGCACCCTGACTTTGCGCATGGTAGGCTGTTGATTTGTTATGCTTGATGTGTAATTGTTTAAGCACCTGAGCAAACAGATGGGATGTGAAGTTAGAACCTTGGTCAGACTGTATGACTTTAGGGATGCCAAATACTGAAATGAACTGAGTCAACGCTCCAACCACGGCTTTGGCTGTAATGCTGCGAAGTGGGTAAGCAGCAGGATACCTGGTAACCTGACACATTACAGTCAGCAAATATGTGTGTCCAGATTTGGACCGAGGTAGGGGCCCCACACAATCAATAATCAAATGCTCAAATGGCTGTCCAATGGCGGGGATTGGCTGTAGAGGAGCAGGTTTAACAACCTGATTTGGCTTGCCAGTGATCTGACAGGTATGACACGTCTTAACGAAAAGAGCAACATCTCTCTTTAAGCGTGGCCAGAAGAAATGCTGCAATATACGGTGGTAAGTTTTACGGACGCCAAGATGACCTGCCACGTCACCATGTGACGTCTGGAGCACTTTATTGCGACAGTTTGTAGGGACAACAACTTGGAAGATTGGCTCTCCTACAGATGCATCACCATGTGACAGCCACTTCCGAACCAATAGCCCATTTAGGAGGAAATAGCACTGGGCAGTATCCCTCACCTCTGATGCTGGCACAACTTGGTCAAACAGCTCCATTAAAGAGGAATCAGCCTTCTGTTCTGCCACTAGCTCAGCCTGAGAACCCGCTAACTGGTCAACCAGCAAAGAATCTGGCAACTCCAACCACTCTGGCTCCACCATCCTCTGAGCATCACGACTGGCAGCACGAGTGACGGCACAGGCTGGGAAAATGTCACCCAAGTGCAGTGGTGTCACAGAGGGCTCTACTACAGTGGGGAATGTAGGGGGCTGCACTACATTAGGCTGACCATCGGCCCACACCTTGTCACCAGCCAAATCATTCCCCAAAATCATATGCAAACCCCCAATAGGTAACTGGGGACGAACACCCACTGACACCTCCCCCTGAACAAGACCACAATTTAGAACCAACCGATGCAATGGGACCGAGAATGGAACCATACCCATCCCCAGTGTGATTACACATCCACCAGTATCAGTCCTGGATGAAAATGGTAACACAGACTCAAGAATGAAAGAATCTAGTGCTCCAGTATCTCTTAGGATTTTAATGGGAACCTGCACCCCACCTCCTACCAAAGAGACCCACCCATCCGAAATGAAAGCAGAGTAGTCATCCTGAGGAGCTACCGGCTTAGTACAAGCCTGCACTTGACCTAACGCCCTGCTCTCAGATGTTATAACTGGAGCAGCCATAACAGCAGGTTTCACCCGACCAGAGGACCTCCTGGCTTTCAGCACTGGACACTCCTTTTTCCAGTGCCCCCTTGCCTGACAGTACCTACAGGTGTCAGAATTTACTACTGAACTCCGCCCACCCTGAGTAAACTTTTGCCGATCTGCCTCGTTAGCTGTTTTTATCTTTACTGGCCTAGAATAAGTGTCATTTCTATGACCAGCTGCTCCCGTTGTGTCCCAGAAACTTCTGTGTGTTAGAACATACTCATCAGCCAAGACTGCAGCATCTCTCGGGGTTTTTACCTTATGTTCAGTAATGTAGGTAGCCACCCGCTCAGGTACAGAGTTCATAAGTTGTTCCAGTACCACCAGGTTGCAGAGATCATCAAATGCAACAACTTCAGATGCTGCACACCAGCGGTTAAACTGGGAAGTCAAATCACGGGCCAATTCAGTGTAGGTCTGATTATCCCGCCTCTTCCCAGATCTGAAACGCTGGCGATGTGCCTCTGGCACAAGTTCATAAGCTTTTAACACTGCTGCCTTCACTGTGTCATAAACCTTACTTTCTGATACACTTAAAGCAGAGTAAGCCTCCTGGGCCTTTCCAGTCAGAACACACTGTAACAGCATCGTTCTGTCTGCGTCTGGCCAGTCTCGAGCATCTGCTATCCTCTCAAACAGAGAAAAAAATGAATCTGGATCAGACTCACTAAACCTGGGAAGCAGGCGGAGATTATTAACCAGGTCACACTGGGAAGACTTGCCCCCTGAGGCCTCAAAACTATCCACTCTCCCCATATCTGAAAGTTTACCCTCTCTTACCAGCTGTAGTTGATGCTGTTGCATTTCCAACTTGGCACACTCAGTTTTATGCTTTATAGTTTCCAACTCTACTTCCTTTTCACATTTCAACCTCTCCAACTCTAACTGCTGTTTTAACTGCAACTGCAGCAACTCCTTCTGTTGTTCAAATGTTAGAGCTCCAGGATTAGGCACTACACTGGTCACTGGACTGCTTACAGACTGCCTGCACAAAACTCCAGCCTCAAACAGACCATCCCTTAAGCAGGTCTTCACACTCTCCTTTAACTTTATATCTGAAATGTCAACTTCATAGTGCTCTGCTATCCTAAGAAGTTGATCTTTAGTGCACTGGTCCAGCAAAGCCTGTGAAGGATCCTGGATGAAACTCTCCACAAGGGAAGCCATCCTCAAAAACAATCAGCCTAACAAGTTACAAACCTTGACTGAGACACGCAGAAAACCCAAACCTGAGGTAACAGGTGAACAGGAGCCTCCCCCCTTTACTGATATTAACTACAACCATTAAAACTAGCTAACTAACTTATCCTAGTCTTCGTGCAGTTAATGGTGGGGGGTACTTATGCACGCGAAACCAGTGGTGAGAAGAAGGCCACCAGAGGACTGGCAACCCTCTCCCAACCCTAGAGGTGCTCCCGAGCTAATAGCTCTACCCACCTTCGCCGCCACCTAAAGTGATCACCACGAGTCCCCTAAAGGAACCCGCTACCAAACCTAACAGGGGGTAGAAACTCCTGCTCCAACAGATACCAACATACCCCAGATAGGGCTAAACGCAAAGCCCCAGTCAAATCCAATCACCTTCACCACAAACAGAAATGGACCAAATACCTCTCCTTAATTTCCTACAAGAAATAACCAGCACTGACAACAACCTGACATTTCCCCTCCCAGAACAGTTGATGACTAACCAACGCACAGTCAGCTATGTCCAACAACAAGTAGTGTACACTCCAACAAAGCAAACCAAAAACCATTGTCTGCAAGAGGAGGAAGCACACACCAACCTAAACCGGGCCAATTTACCAGTACAGACCAAATTTAAGCTATTTTAATCCTAATACTGTATCCCGGACGAGCCCCCACTTGTCACAAACTGGCTCAACATATGTGACAAGGAGGGGAGACGAGTCAGGATTGAAAGTGCTAAATGAAAAGGTTTTATTATAACTTGAACAATTATATGTACAAAAAGCATGAGGTGTGGAGAGTAGTGGCATCAGTGGTGAATGTAGTGTATGGATGAGTGAGATGTGTGTGCTGCTGTTGAGTGTACAAGGAAGACGCCAAAAAGAACCAAGAACCAAGAACCTGTAGCGGCGTGGAGCCTAGGAGAGAGAGAGAGACAATGAGACCAGGCTGGCTTATATCACCTTGGGTAGAGGCCTAGCCAGGTGTGAGCACCTTGCCCTAACGACCCTCCCTTTCTGCCAACTCCTGCAGGAAGTAATCAGCTGCATGATGCTAGCAGAAAGGGAGGGGTCGTCACAGTATTAATATTGATAATATCTGTTTAGCACCAAATCAACACCAACATGATCTTAAGGCCCTTCACACAGCGAGGTCACGACCTCTCGATATTACAGAAGCAGTTCCCACAATGAGCAAACCACTCGGCGGCTCTGGGGAGAAAAACTCCCTCCTGCTGGGAAAGAGAAATGCGCCTTGTGTAAATGTTCCTGTAAAATATGATGTTCTCTCTTTAGCAACACGCCACAGGAGTTAACAGCAGCTCTCCTTGTAGGGCCCGACCTCGGACGTGCGTCCACCGCCTCCATGGGAAAGTCTCCGGATTCAAAAACTGACAATAAATGGATAATACCTGCAGCTGCATCAACCTCCAGCTCCTTTAAAAAGTGTTTCAACTCTCTCCTGAGTTACTGTAACTCTGTCACCGAAGCACGTTAGGTCACCGGGCTAATGCACAACCTTTCTACCGGGTTTAACCCCCCCCCCTGCCCCTCTTCTTTTCCAGCTCTGTGAGTCTAACCAGACCAACATGTCTGCTGGAGGCTCCTTGATCTTTTTATTTTTAGTCGGGCGGTGCAAAGCACAACCTCACAACCCGCCTACGACCTCGGGGGGGGGGAGCCCCAGCTTGCCACCTGACCACATACGGTTTGGATCGGACTCATCTCTGGGGGGAGGGAATGAAAAGCCTCGGTGCAATTAATGGTTTTGTGATGCCCCCCCCCACACCCCTTCAAGGGGTAGGCCGCACTCTATGGTAAGCCACCACACCCAAACTGAGGCCCGAGCGCTAAACACATCTGCACCGTGCACGCCTCACATGCCGGGGGTTTGAAACGTGCCGCGTGGTTCCTGTGACACCGTGTTGTGTAACGTGTGTGGTGAGGCCCGGTGCGTTGTCGTCTCCTGTGAGTGCGGCAGCGTGACATGCGGGGGAGGACGCACACCTGTGTGGTATGAAGAGATGTGATGTGACGGCTCTGTGACACACTCAAGTTTATTGTGTTCAGGTTTGTTGTTGCTCCTGCATCAGAAATGCAACATTTCAAATTCTTAAAGGAAATGTTTTCTGCCTTTTATGTGTTTCTTTCCTCCAGTGTGTTTTTTGGGGATTTTTGTGAATGTAAAAAGTTCTGCAAAGTTGAAAAATCCAAGTCTGTGGTAATGGGAGCTTTTCTCCCAGTAGAAAACCAGCTCACTCTGCTGACTACTGCTTAATTACTTATTCCTACTAATCAGTGCAACTTCTGTTTCATCACCCAAGGAGAAATTGAGTTTTGCAATGATTCTACTTCAACATTTTCTCTCAATATTGTAAGAAATGGTGTCTGAATTCACTGAGAACATTCAGTGGACGGTTTACATTTAAGTTCAGAAATAAATGAATAATTAATACGACTATACCGTCTAAGCGCACACAGAGAAGGCAATTAGTTGTGTGCCTCAGTTTGTATCTCATCAGTATCATGTAGTGAGTACACAACAGTGAGTGAATAATTAATAGCACATGTAAATGTTGCATGCATGTGTTTTGTGATGTGCATTATTTATCGTTTTGATCAAGAACTTAATATTTCCATTACATGAAACCAATGAGCGATTCTCCAGCTGTGATTGCCGCTCTTTTAATTACATCATCACTTTTCACCCTCTTCCTCTGCAGCGGTATAATCGCAAATAACTGGAGATTAGCGCCATCTGCTGCAAATCTCACTGAACAACTCCTGATATTCACACGATGGGAAACAAAGCTCCCAACATTTGAATTGTGTTTTGCAGAGTTTTGGAATTTTTTTCCGATTTGGCTCCAATGAGTGCTGCACCCTTTCCCAGAACATTTTAGCTATAGATGCCACATTTCTACAGAGATAAAAGTTATTGCTTCCTGAGGAGCGATCAGTTTGAAGATGTTCACATCCAGCTGCAGCACAGACATCAGTCTCGGTGGCAGCTGCAACAAAACGCTGGAAAACGCTGCAAAGGAACATGATTGGAAAAAACGGTGAATTTCCAAAATGACAGACAGGGTTGTGAGTTTGACGTGAGCCAGACCTCCTTCCAGACCGTGTTTGATTTCCCTGCCTCCTGTAGGAGACCTTGGGGAAGAAGACAGGCTGTCAAGGCAGCTGCCGTGCTGTTCTTAAGTATTAATCCCTCCCTCCATGTGGAGCACTTAGCGCCGTCTCTTCACCGTTGGAGGAAGCACCGAGCGCCTTCACACTGAACTGTTTGAATTGCAGAGATCAGATAGAATCAAAGCTTTGTTGTGCTGGATGTCAGGTCGGTCGCTACGTACGTTAAACCATGAAAGGATCAGCGCCGCGTCGGGAGGTTAACCCACAGTGTTCGTACAAAGAGGAGGCAGCGTCGAGATGAACAGAAAGAAAGAGACTGACACAGTCAAGATGAAGATCTTCAAGAGAGAGGATCGGATGTTTGGAACATGTGATCGGACTGGTTATAGAGATTAAAGGACTTCAGATCCGGAAAGTGAAGCCGGTGCACAAGTGCCTGAAACCTGCACTCTCTCAAATGACCAGCAGAGGGCGACTCAACTGGTTCGCAAAAAGTTGATAGTCGATTCCAGGCGATAAAACATTGTATGCATTTCGGCGTGGCTATAGTGTGATTGACAGCTAGTACCGTCCAATCAGTGCAGGTCACAGGTGTAAGTGGACATGCAATATTAGCAGGCTCCTCCCTCTGCTCCTCCAATTATAGTTTCTTCTGGTTTATAAAAAGTAAGATGGTGCTCAACAAATGTCTGACTTCACGATGGGTTTATACTTCATCATTCACTCTTACAAAGCATTATTTGCTCAGTGATATCTCCCCCTGGTGGCTGGCTGCAGTAGAGGTTTGGTCTTATGTCATTTTAATTAGAATTTTATGTTTGTTTATTGATTGTTTGGATTTAATTAGTTACTTGATGGGGTAACTTGATTGACAGCTGAGAAGGACTCCCAAATGGCTGAGTGCGTGAATCAGTGGGACTCTGATCCCAGAGCTACACCCAAGTGATGTCACTAGAACAAGAAGGCAGCGCCCGTATCCAAGATGTTTTGGCTTCATATTTGTACAATACAAGGAATTAGAGCATAACATATCCTTTGAAATGAGCCGTAACCTGCACTAATCCTGTTACTTAAACAAATAGCTCTACATCTGTGCACTGGGGTCCAAAAGTCAACTTTCCCACTGCACGATAGAATCTAATCTAAAATATAGATATTAACTACTTACTAGAGCAGTAGTAGATTTTTCCCTTTAACTTAAATATGCTGTCAGTGAAACTCCTTTTTAAGAAGAAAGCAGATGAATATGAACTTTGCAAACAAATAAAAACATGTGCCAGAGTGTCCATAAAATAAAAATAAATCACATAAAAGCAAAGTGCAAAGTCAAACCTGAGCCTGTGAGCGCTCGAGCCGTCTGGAAGAATCAGGGGCCAATTCTCTTTAGATCTTGGCCAGAGGACAAATACACTGCTCCTTAAAAATTCTTCATAATCCCAATTCATCCCCGCACCTCTCACAGCGGGAAGTGAAATATTAGAAGAGCTTGAATGTGAAATGAGCCGACTTCAGATGGAAGGCAGCGAATAACAAAATAAATCAAGTGGACCTTCTCACATTCAGACATTAGGACTTTAGGACGTGCACTGAAAGGGAACAGAGGGTTTTTTACAGTAAACATGGGCATCTTTTCTTCATCCTGACATATATTTGCATAATTGTGGTTTTGTGTCCGCCACGTGTTAGAAACATAATCAACAATCCCACTTGCTAGCTGTGAATATTCTTGCTGTATTCTTACATGGACTGATTTGGATTTCTGTAAAATGGAAATATACATAGAAAACGTGCAGAGTTCAGTGCATTTCCAAAAGCAGCTTGAGATGTAAGAGATGTAGCATAACAAATTTATATAAATGTATCTCATTTATCATTTGTTTTCCCTTAATACAGAATTTATTTATAACCTTATGATAAAATAGAATATGTGCTGTTCTCCCCGATCCCTCACAGCAGGTGAAAGACGAGTGCTGAGGATCGTATCTGAAGCAGGTTTTTCTTAGATCAGTGTTTTTACGCCTGTAGAAATTCTGGCTTCTGGACAGAATAATAATAAAAAAAAAAAAAAAAAAAACTCTCACACTTGACAAATGAAAGTGCCGGAGTGGAACCTGAGAAGAGAGAGCTGTGCACTGTTCGATGCCTGAACAATAACCTCTGCTCACGGCGCCTCCGGGCAGAAGAACCTGGCGTACGATTACAGCTCCTCAGAGGAGACAAAGCCGAGGCGGAGATAGGGGCCTACTTTCTGTCCTCCTCTCCTCCAGGTGTTACCGGCACCGGCAGCTGGACGTCTCATTCAGCCGCTCGCCGCACCGGGCTGTCATTCGCCGAGCTCTCTGCTCCGGGATCTCTGAGACCGCACGGGCTTGTTTACCACATTCCTCTGGCAGTCGGGTCAGGTTTGATTGACACCTGTGGTCAGTGAGTCACAGGTACAGGCCCGGTCTCAATCCCCCGACCCCCCAAACCCCCCCCGACCGGCATCCAGCCTCAGAGGGCGATAAGCTAATCCGACAGCTGACTATCGTGCAGCCTTTTGCCCTCACGTTGCCCTTTGCTCCCTTTGTTTTACTTTCTCCTCTTCCTCTGCTTCTTCTGTCTCTTCTCCTCACTTCTCCATCCTTCCTCTCTCTCATCCTCCCCCCTCCCCCATCTCTTCTCTTACTATTCTGTCCTTGACTCTCCATTATCCTCAGAGGTAACAAATATCACATGCAGAAACGTGTCTACAAGCTTCTTCATCTTTTTCCCCTCTTTTTTTTTTGTGTATTTATATTCGTAAACTATAAAACGTGTGTGAAAGTTGTTGTAGACTCCAGGTCCAAACCCAAGGTGCCTGAAACCTGCATTCTCTTAAATGACCAGCAGAGGGAGACTTTAATTCCAAGGTCAGAGGTTAGCATCTCATTCCTTAAAGATATTAAATATGTTAAGTCGATTTCACTGAACAGACGTTTTCAGACATGAATTCAAGACGTCAGGAAAAGTCCCGGAAAACATCCAGAGCAACTGACTACGACTTTTATGTCCTCACATACAGACCCTCTGGAAAATGTCTTTCGGTATCTTCTACACACAACACTTCTTTTTCATCCTGAGATATTTATATTTCTTTTGTTCGATGCCGTTGTGTGTTAGAAATGTCGTCGCCCACTCACTCATGGTTAAAACTCTTGTGTTCCCACATACAGGCCCTTCGAATGATTTCAGGAGATTGTGTTTGCATGTGTGAAAGCTGCAGCAACACAAAGACATCAAAAGCAAATGCAGAAACTATATATTGTTCTCAAAGAGGAGACGTTACAGAGTTGTGTTTTTCTCGGTGGTGGAACAAGCACTCAGGAGAGTTGCTGGTTAACCGTTGTGTACAGCTGCAGGATTTTTAGTCACACGCATACAAACAGAGGTAGGCGAGGAATGTCGAGTCAGCAGCACTTAGTCAACACTCATCTGTCCACCACCCTCTTCATCCTGAGGGGAGGTGGTGGTGGAGCGTGGAGGAGGAGGAGGACGGGGGGGGGGGGGGGGCTTGTTTGGTTGATGCAGGTGGACTTCCCACACAGGCCGTCAAGTCTCTGCCAGAGAGTGGAGCCTCCGGGGGGGGAAACAAAAAACACAAACGCTCCGGCTCATCAACGAGGCCACTGTTCCCGAGGATCCCATCGTGTTTTAGTGTAAACACCATGAAAGCCTCTCGTGCTTTAATCACATCAGGGAAAAAAAATACCAGAGATCAGTGCGATGACAGTCGACCTCTATGGAGCTAATTGTGAGTCATTTCTTTTCAAGCAGCTGAAAATGACTGTGTTGGCTCGCGGCCCCGAACGCGTCCATTAGAGACGGAGCTGCTCTCAGTCAAAGAGCAGAAACCTCACAGGAAGTCAGGAATCATCTGAAGTCAAACAATGGTCCACAAGTTCAGTCACGGCCGAGGAAAACAAAAACCAACCAGGAGCCTTACTCTATTGATGAAGGGTTTGTCCCAGTGGGGATGGTAAAGCTTCTTTAGATTATAAACGTGTTAATGTTACGCTGATTTGAATGATGACCCTTTAACACTTGGAATAATAAATCATAATTACAGTAGTTTCAAGCTGTAAAGCAAAGTTAATTTCAATTTATTTCAGTGTCAATTTTCATCCTGAATGAATCGTCTGTTCTCTGTTGTAATATTACAAGAATAAAGCTGTTATATAATAAGAGAATAAAGTCATAATATTACAAGAATAAAGCTGTTATATAATAAGAGAATAAAGTTTTAATATTACAAGAATAAAGCTGTTATATAAGAAGAGAATAAAGTCGTAATACTACAAGAATAAAGCTATTACATAATAAGAGAATGAAGTCATAATATTACAAGAATAAAGCTATTAAATAATAAGAGAATGAAGTCGTAATATTACAATAAATAAAGTTGTAAGACAGCAAAAATAGTGTTTAATGCCCGAGCAACGCAGTAGCTGTTACTTTCAGTATAAAATGTCCTTTCTGAAACAAAAAGAGAAAATACTACTTCTTATAAATATTCTCAACCCACACACACACAACTAATCAAAGTCTACACAGACCTTCATTCCAACACAACATAAACCAGCAGTAACAAACATGCGTTGGCTGAGGTGAGTGCACGTTCAGGGTCTGAGCCTCGGTCACAGATCATTTGCGAGGTTGACATCGACATCGTCACACGTTTAATAAACAACCCCGAGTGTGTGTAGGGAGAAACACGGGAGCCTCGTTCTGACACACAACACATCAGACACACAATAAACACTTCCCTCGGACCGCTCTGCTTTTTCTTCTTCATGGAAAACCGTCGTCTGAAGATCATCAGAGAGGAACCACAGCTCGTTATCCAGTCTGATGAAAGCTGAGATACGAGCGTGGGCAGTTTGTGGGAGATTGTTTTCTACTCGCCTGCACACACTGTAGAGACGTTTACACTGAGGGGTAACATGTGTAATATGTGATATATACCATCTGTTAAAATGACCATATCAGAGCCGCTATTCATTTTCCACTCTGATGGAAATTGTGATTCGATTCTCTACGTTTCAAACCTCTCAAGGATGTGGAACATGCACACGCTCCTCATGCCATAGGAATACAATAGCTTAACGTGGTAATTATGACTGTATGGAACTGCTGACAACGGCGTAATGATAAACCTGGGGGGGGGGGGGGGGACAAATCAGAAACCAGCTGCTTTCTGCGTCGTTGGAAAAGACGGGTGAAATCTGAGATAAACGCTGTGAGCAGAGCGACCCCTCCACCCGGATCACAGAGAGACTGTACGAGCGAAGCACGTGAGGGAGGAGATATCATCGGTTTGGTGTTTGCACAGCGATACCTAACACCGCTTTGCACAGGGGACATTCATCCTGAGGAATGCAGCGGCGATAAAAACTGGATTTATGGTAAGTTATGTTTCACTGGAGGCAATAAAGAGTCACATATTGTTGCAACTTAATTTACTTCCATTGTTAAGGCATGTAACGCGAGGATGGAGTTTCACGCTTTGTTCCACGCGGGTGAATAAATGAATAAAACCTCTTGGTCGTTACATCCAGGAGCTGAAAGGAGATCGTGTGGAAAGTGAACATTTTATTTTTTAGGTTTATTAATGTAATGAAATTGCTCCATTTAAACCAGGGGCTCTAAACTGCTCCTGGATTTGATCGAAAAGAAGATTTGGTATCAAATGGAACCTGGGAGTTGGAATCTTGGATTAATGGTTGAATAGTTAACAGTGGTAATTAAACAGTTTAACTCCAGCGTTGTTTGACCCTCCACCTTTTCAATTGAGTCCGACCACGAACCATCCATCCATCATCTCTCCCTCTCTTCCTCTGAGGGACCATTGGACCTTTATTAAAAACTTGAAGATGGCAATAAAATAATGATATTACAGCATCGTTCCTCTCCTCAGTTTAAGGGACAAAATAATTCTGCCCCCCGAATTGACAACACACTGACGTCAACAACCAATCGGTGTCGAGTAAAGTAAAACCCCGCCCACGTGGTTGATGGTGACACAACGTATGAAAGACAAAAATATGATTTATTGAGTTTTCTCCCTAAATTTCAACGTGAAACCAAAACCAACCAGATCGTTTTTTCCTCGGATCAAACTTTCAGGTGAGGAAACATTTCTTTTGGACTTTTTCTGTAGCATCTGCTTGTTCTGTGAGTTTCACACTGTGAAATAGATGAAGTGGAGTTCTGCTCTCTCTCCTCCAACCAGACACACATAACACAACTCGACACACAAACTAGAAAAAGTCGGCTCTCACACATCCAGTGTGTCAGAAGTGTGAAGTTACACGATGTGAAAACACCAGGAGCCAATCACAGGAGCTGACACCCTGAAGAACCCGTGAGTCACCCGAGTTCCTCTTGCAGTTTCAAACCACGTTGTTGGCAAATCCAAACAACCTTTAAAAAAAATAAAAAAAAGTCATCAAGCTGTACAATAGTCAGTTGTAAAAATAGAAATCCCCCCCGGCCTTCATATTTCCACATGCTCCTCGAGTGAAAGGAGACGTCTGTTGGACTCGTTGGAGCCAGGTTGTTCTACTCGTGCAGGAGATCGTGCGGTCGGCCTGGTTTCAGGAGATATCGTTTTTTGGCAGATACAAAGATCGACTGTTGCAACCCCCCCCCCCCCCCGTTAAAAGCGCGTCTGGGAGTTTTTGTCACTGAGCCGACAAACACAAACTAGAGCAGCAGAAGAGAGAGGGAGAGGTGGAAGCTCCTTTTTGTTTTATTACCCAGAAGCCCACTGTCTCCCGGGGAGCACGTTTTGTAATTACAGAGGTGACGAGGACGACGTGAGGGAGTAGAAACCCCCCCCCCCCAACACACACACACACACACACACACACACACCACCACCCCATCCCCCCGCCCTGACTGGGAATCGTACTCTCACCGCACAGCATGCTGTACAGATTAGCTCGGGGTCGGAAATTACAGAACATCTCCCGACCTCAGTGGAAGTCTCCGCGGGGGCCGAGCCAACTTCCAGGGGCCCCGGCTAATGAAGCTCCCGTTTCCCTTTCAAACTAAAAGCACGACTCTGTCCTGTTGCTTCTGGCTCATTGTGCAGGAGATGGATGTTTAATTTTCACTTCGTACAGCCGCGTGGAAGAAGTGATGCTATATATATAGGTTCTTAAACCTTATTCCACAGATTTAGGAGCATTAACTCAAGGCCCCCCCCCCCCCATCCCCCGGGCCCTTCGATGGCAGCCCTGCATTTGATACTGGTGTAACTCAAGAAATGCTTACGAGGTTAAACTTTGCTTAATGGGGTGCCTCAAGGATCCGTCTGCACCTCTCTTCTCTTTTCTTGTCCAACCCCCCCCCTCCCCCCCCCCCCCCCCCCCCCCCACCACCACCACCACCACTACCACCACCAGCACCACCCGTGACATGTGATCACTGA
Source organism: Platichthys flesus (assembly GCF_949316205.1). Lineage (NCBI taxonomy): Eukaryota > Metazoa > Chordata > Actinopteri > Pleuronectiformes > Pleuronectidae > Platichthys > Platichthys flesus. Next base: position 2,869,638 of record NC_084952.1, on the reverse strand, counting down.
ATCGAGGGACACAAATCAAGCGCTGGCCTCTCGCTCGTGGGAGGCGGAGCACGGGGCATCGCCAACAGTCAGCATATTTCAGCGGGGCTTTTCTTTTCTTCTCCACATCTTTCACGGGGGAGCGTTACACTGTCAAAGCTATTATTTTCCGCCTTGACAAACTTGGAATCTATCCCCTGGTAATAATAGAAGCTGCAGGGGGGGGTGGGGGGGTGGGATAGGGGTGCTCAATGTACAGCTCAAGATTTACTCACTTCTCCTTGGACGGCTTCAGACTTTTATCTGTGTGTGATACACAGCTCTCACGTGGCCACAGAGGAAATCGCACTCTTCACATCTGAGTAAACAGATAAGGGCAGAATCAAACCTCTGCTGCGTGACGCATCGGTCGTACCGTTCCACAGCGCGCAGCGGAGAACACCAGTTCAAATCCTTCACTTGAAGCTGCAGGGAATTTCAGCTGAGTCTGCAGGTTTCACGTGTTTCAGCTCGTTGTCTTTTGTTTTATAGTTTTATGGCTTTACCAGAATCTAATAAACTACACACCTATTGCTTAGTTCTGGATAACAAACACACAAACCTTGCAGCAAGACGCTGAACACACATGTGGCAGATGGAGAACCAAGTGTTTTCCTTGGGAGCTGGTGGAGACCAAAACAGAGCAAGAATAACAGTGCCTATTGACTTTGCATTCATCATTTGGACAGAAACATGATTCCATAAGACTGATAGCTTTGCTACTTGCCTGCATGTTGGGTTAATGGGTAACTTTTGATAATAAATCAGCCTTAAAGGTATAATTTGGGGAATGTGGTGTTCACAGCTTGTTTTTGCTGCCCCCAAGTGGCCATACTATGAGTAAGGATGACTTTAATTATTTAATGTTTGGATTTGAAGACATTTTCACCAATTATTATATCACTTATAAACACTTCATGTATTTTCTATTTCTATGCAAATTAAGCACTTTGTGAATATGTTATATGAGGTATAAGCAAAAACTGTTATCTTTGATGACAGATTGATCTCTGGTATATTTATTTGATTATTTATTATTGATGCCGTTACTAGACTAGTAATAAGAATAAATATAATGGAGGATACTGCAAGTAAATAACATAGAGTTATACTCAGAATTTTGGGCACAGTTATTAGAAATTTTTTGATGGAACAGTCTGAACTGTAGATTATTGAGCCATAACCATAATCCTCTCATAAGCATCTACACCGAGGATAAAGTCATCATCAAGTCAAAAGTTAAAACAATTGCAGAAAATTGCTTTGGTGCCTTTCAAGTGAAACCCTGTCGTGGAAACTGGATCTGGAGGAAACTCTGAATCATCCAAAGTCAGGACGACACGTATTGATCCTTCTCTCATTTAAACGTGAACTCATCTGGAAGAGCAATCAGGCCGGATTCAAACTGGTGCTTAACCCACGAGGCCATCAGTCCCACCACAAACCCAGTGTGGTGTTCAGGTCTCCTCTTAGCTGGTGTCAGGAAACCAGCAGCGCAAACCCCCATAAGTCCAGTTACCTGCAGATTGAATATTTTTATGGCTTCAGAGAATCGTGCCCCTGCTGATGGGGAACTTAATACCTTCATTTCATTTCCTGCCAAGTCAACATCTTTATTGTTCACAAGGGATTTTAACCAGTGTTACCAGGTAATACGTTTGTATTTCCATTTCCTAATTCAGACATAAAAAGTAATACGTGAATATAGATGCTGTGTTTTGTAAAAAATAACAGACATGGAGGTTTCCCGCTTATATTTATATGCTATCACATTATGGAGACTGAATGGACGACCTGATGGCTCCTCAAAGGTGAAGCCAAAGTGTCTCTATCACCTCCTGGTGGCTGGCTGCAGTATAGGTCAGAAACCCTGCCTCATCCATGTTAGCATTGGGAACATGGGCCACAGTAAAACCATAAGAAGAAAAGATTTAACGATCTGTCTCCTGCAGCTCGGGGAGTTTCTCAGACCACATCAGGGTCCAGTGATCGTGTGAAACAGAAGAATGGGTCTAATGAACAGTTCCACACTTCACTCGCTGCCGTTCCTCACTGTCCTCCTCTCGTCTCTTCAGCCATATTAGTTTCAAAGGATTCAACCGGCTCAGTCTTCCTCATCCTTCTGATCTGGAATCGGGAGCAGAGCAGCGTGAACAGAAACAACCAGCAGCTGCTCGGCGGTTTGATTCCTGGGTGTGTCATCGAAGGTCACAGCCTTATTAAAATAGCTTTAATTACTTCTGGATGGTTTGCTCTGTGTGTAACCTGAGTGTGGGAAACATTTAATAATGATAGCAGAGGGAAAATATATATGATCAAAGCTCAGTTGACGAATGGCAACGACAGATATGACCAAAAACTGAATTTAGATTAGATCTGGTTAGTTTTGGTGCAAATCTTCAACCATAGACTGTAAATAAAGATGGACGATGCATCAAAAGACAAAACGTGACTCCTGAGCTTTACACAAATTCTTCCTGTTTGTATCAAAATAAGAGCCTTGTGCCTTCAGGAGCATTGTGTCTGTATTTAAAAATCTTTGGAATCTCGACACAGATTCCGAACAGCGATACTGAGCGTCCAATTCCTGCTCTGTTCACGTTTCCTCAAAATATAATAATTTAAAGCTTTTAGGATTTAAGGATTTTCATACCTGGGATGTGGAAATTAATTTAAAGTATATATATATGCATTTGCAATTCTAATAAGGTAACATTCTGCATTATACAAACAGTTCCTTATATATATATATATATATATTTATATGTGGATGTTAGTCAAAGCAACCGTGGACACAAACATCATCAACACAGTGTGAATGTAAACAAAGCCCATAACCAGGCCAATTAGATCAGGCTAATTATTTGTACGACACATGCTCTCTCATTGTTGACTCACTAATTACACGGTTAATTAATTGTTATAGCCTCTGTGCATCACTTTAGTATCAGTGAGGAGGAGGAGAGATGAAAACACAAAACTGGCTTCGTCCCCTCAAATGAATTCAGATTCTGACAGATTTCCATCAGCAGCTATAAACAGACCTGTGTCCTGAGGAGGAAGGTTATTTTTTGTTGTGCATACAAATCTAAATCTGCAAAATCTTCACTGCTCCTGAGGAGAGCTCAGGGGAGTTTATTTCAATGATATCAGAGCGACACCTGCTGGAAAGAAGCGGTATAGCACGTTGATTATCCCCTTCTCTCAAACCTCTCATATTTATTTTGCTTGTTAAAACTGTGATGATTATAAATGTTAATGTTTTGACTTGTGGTAACATGATGTCTCATCTTTTAAATTAACTGTACAGTAATGTACCGAATGGATTTAGTCATTATTGTGACTTGATGAAACCCTGTCTGGTAAACACTGGCTCCTAGATGGTGGAATGAGCTCCCCATCGACATCCGAACATCTGAAAGTTTACACATCTTCAGCTGAAAACTAAAAACACACCTCTTCCGACTTTACCTTGAATGAATGAAAAAAAAAAAAAAAAAACTAACAACTCTTTGAAACTAACACTTTTAGTAGCACTTAAATGGTACTTACTTATAGCATAGTTTTGTTTTATTTGAAGAAATTGTACTTTCTTCATTCTTGTTGTTCTTGGTCTGTACCCTTGGGGTTGATAATTGGATGTTTTTCAATTAATGGTAAATTATAAAACATGGATAAATACAAATTTATAGTTTTCAAAAGACAATAAATAATAACACAACTCGGTTGTTACAATCACAGCAGCTGATTGTAGATGATTTCCTGTTTCATGTTAATGACCTGGCTGCTTGATTTGTCTCCATTTCAACCTGAACTTCCCTGAAAAACTTTTGTTAACTTTACCTGCTTTTCATCTGAATACAACGAGGAGTAAACCACATATTTCTGTGGTATAGTTGCAGGTGGTAAAGAGGTCACTGCTCAAGAGACAGTACTTTTCTGAGGAGGAGTAAACACTAATACATTAATATGAGAGAAGGGAGATAGGCGGTGGTCTAGTGGCAGAAACTTGGACTATGGGCAGAGAAGGTCTCTGGTTCGTCTCTGGTTCGACTCCACGGAGAGACAACAAAAGACGAACCTGGATTGATCTGTCCAAAAATCCAAGAGTCTCCCTACCCTGTCTAGTGCCCCTGAGCAAGGCACCTTACTCCCCCAACATCTGCTCCCCAAGCGCCGTACATGGTCGCTCACTGCTCTGTGTGTCCTGCACCAGATGGGTTAAATGCAGATGTTGAATTTGCCTGCCATTGCATGGGTGTGTTGTGCATGTCTGTGCATGTGTTTGGTATGAATACACATATCTTAATCTTGATGATAATAAAAATAAATGAACAAGGAAATAAAAGGTGAAAAGAAAGCAATAAAAACACAGAGTAGGGCATGCAAACCCCAAACAGAAAGATCAGGGAAGAAAGAATTACACAGGAACTAGACTTTAACGATCCAGTTTTTCTAAAGAGTCTTGATGGAAGTATCTGGTGGTCAGCAGCTAAATATTCCTCCAGTTTCATCAGCCGCTAAATGAGGCAACAACAGCTGACAACTCCGGCCACAAAACAAAGTTAAGAGCAGTTACGACGATCAGGAAACAAGAGAAGCTTCATTTTCAGGTGAAGCATTAAAATAATGTGATAGAAAGAACATGTGAGCTGTGTGAGAGAGAAAAGAAGAACTTTAACTTTGAAGTTTAGCTTTCACAAACCTCCTGGAACCCTTTGATCACAATCTACAATTCAGAGGTTGGGTGATAAGGTCTGAATCTCAGGAGACATTCCAGTTCCTCCAAAATGTGTCTGATCCAGCTGAAGTCAGAAGCTGAGGAGGAAACGAGCCACACGCAGCAGCCGGAGCGTCCACGTACCTCCGGCCGTTCCCCTGCATTCATCTGCCTCAACTGTCACCGAGTGTAAAGTGATTAGACTTGATATCATCAGAGCAGACGCTCACTCCTCCGGCGCTGGAGGCTTTAACGAGTGAGTTCTCTGTCGGTTATTACCTGGATCCGTGTAAACCACTTCATCACATGTCATCATCACCCCCCCCCCTCCCCCCCCCCCCCTCTCCTGGCCTCTGACTCACTCCGGTGGATGACTTGTTTGGTTTGTTAAGCAAATGCCTGTGAACACAATATCTCACACAACACCCATCTTGCTGCACCCGACACTGGAGTTCACAGGTTCTCCATGAGGGAGATGGAGAGCAGGAGAAGCAGAGCATGCTGGGAAACGGCAGGGCCTCACATTAGACAACGAGGGGTCACTGGGAAGGAGCCGCTAACTAAAACCAGGATGACACTTTTAAAAAGCACATTAAACAAACACAGACGCAGGCAGCAGATCCACTGGCGGCTTTAATGCTCGGTCGTTATTAGAAAAGAGGGGCAGCGTTCTGATGCATGCTCCCAAGAAATACAAAAAAACAAGGAAAGAGAAATGTCCAGATCAGTTTCTGCAGACTTTTTCCAACATGGACACAAGACTTACAAAAATACAAATATTTGCAGAGATGGAAGCGAAGAACGACAACGATATTATATTTTATGTTGTTGTGAAGATATCTGACGTAGGCGATCTCCTGCTGGGTTCTTTATACGTGAAAGAACAACTTTCTGAACTTTCCTCTGAGTTCAAATCAGGAAACGACTCCACCAGCCTTCAAGGCTGAAAAACAATAACCCTGGAAACCGCTTCTCCAGTGCGTCTGAATTAAAGGTGACGATTAGCTTCTGATGATCTGTCCTCGTATTGAATTCAACTCCAGTTCAAACTTGATTGTGGTTTTCAGTTGTTGCCTCGGTGCATTCAGGTCAGGTCAGATTCCCGAGCACTTCACCGGGGACATGGTGCATGAATGGCTGCTTTGGATTACCGCAGCCCTTCATCTGCTCATTCACTCCCACATTTGATCTTCATGACCGAGCTTTGACTTTACAATATGTTGATGGATTTTATGAGAGTCGGCACTGTGCTCTCCTAACCACGGAGGAAACGGCCTTTGATGGCTCTGGAGTAATCTCGTTGGGGGGGTCGCTTTTCTCCGGCCGACATCTGTCTGCATCCTGTGTGAGTTTGGTCCTCAACAGAGCCAGAGATAATCTCATTTCGATTTCATTTTATCGTCCTCGTAAACTTGTTTTGCATTCGGGTCTCTGCTCGGCCCACGGGGGAAATTTCAAGAATCATCAAGCAAAATTAAGAAAACTCATTTGGTGCTCGATAGGTCTGCGAGACTCCGACGACTGTTTCCACATGAAAATCAGATCGTTTATCCAAATGGATCAAAACACGATCTGCAGCAGAGAGTCTGAAAACAAACCGTTTGTGAGACGGACGTGAACGAGGAAGAAGAAACGTCTCAGTCCATCACGATCTCCAGGTGTTTGCTTCTTTTTATAACCGTCAGTGATGAAAGTGACAAATCATCATTAACTTTTCATCCCAACATTTGTCTCAATGCATCGTTATTATATATATACTTTATCTTTATAGAAACGTTTATTAGCTCAAAATGCTAATGGTCACATAAACTTGTGGCAGCTGTGGTTCAGGAGGTCAGAAGGTCGGTGGTTCGATCTCCTCCTCGAGATGTGGGCAGATGATTTGGCTTCACTCTCTGGTTAACTCTCACTATGAGTTAATGAGAAATAAAAACAATATAACCCAGGGTGCTGAGGTCATGCCGCTGTCAATCATGACGTTAAACTCAATTAAATATCAAAAGAACGACAGAAACCATCTTTAGAAAAACATATTCAACATTTTTACTTTGGTTAATGGAGGAGTTGAGGATTATGACCTATACTGCAGCCAGCCTCCAGGGGGCGATCCCTTTTAGAGACCTGACATCTTTATATTCAGTCCATAGTCTCAACTTTCCCTTTGCTGCTGCGTCTCCATGTTTTCTTTCCACATTCGTTCTCCGTCAGAACAGAAGCTGGGATCAGAGACAGGAGAATCAGCTCCAACACAACAACAAGTTGATATTTAAATGGAAAGCATCCTGAGTGCTCCTGGCTCAGCCGGTGTAATCAGGTTAGCTAATCTGCTCTGATGCTCTGTCTGCTGCCACAACATTGAATCTGTGTCAGCAGCCTCCATCGCTCCGGCCACGGCTCTAATTCGATTACCCCGGTTGACTCATGTCCTGCTCAGCTTCCAGGCGGCCGGCGGCCTGATTACAGAAGCCACAAATTGTCAAATACCAAAAACCTGAATGAACTTTTATGTCTGTGCAGAGCAGGAGGGTTGTAATTATCCTCTGTGATGTTGTTTCACAGGAAGACGACGTGCTGGCCTCAGATCAGCGACACACAAACAGCTGGGCCTCCTGCAGTGAACTCGTCAGTGACCTCGTTTGACCTGAACTCGACCTCCTCGCTGAGCCTGTTCAGTTATTAGATGTGTTTATTCTGGAATTGATCAATGTCTTCTGCTCTATGTGATGACGTTTGTTTTCCCACAGTGCAATCATTACATTATTAATAATAATAATAATCCATTTTCACATGCAACCTCCTGTTTGATTGAATTGATTAGTTGATTAGATGATAACTTACAAAATAAGAGTGCACCAATGTGAAAAATGTCCAGTTCATCTTCTACAAATAGGAAGTAGCTCAATGTTGTTACCTAGATGAATTTAAGTATTTACACTTATGTACCTCAAGATATTATTTTCTTTTCTTATATTTTGTGAAGCTCAGTTTTAATGTTTAAATGTAAAAGTTTTCCAGTTACACATAAAAACAGAGTGTGTTTCGAAACACTATTATGTTGTCATACTTATCAGAAGAATATACATTTAAATAAAATACTTTAATGGATACATTCTACTCCAATTTTTGTAAAATTCCCTCATGACAGATTTGTGCATATTTTCTTCAACATGTGTTAAAAATAAAAAACAATTTCCTTAAAGTCTAAAAACTACAAATCCCATATTTCAGTTTAGTAACACATGATTATTCTCAGTGAAATCTGGCACTACTGCTCTTAGGCCACTAGATGGAGCTACTCACCCACAGTTCTGAACTTCATAGGACGCTATGACTTCATTATCCACCTCATTAACTTTAATAAATACATAGTATTATACAGTCAAGTGAAAGAAGAAGAACATATAAATGACATGTTGAATTTACAATAAAATAAAATACAAACTTTGAAGGAAACAGGAAACGATTATTTGACCATTTTTCCCTTTGACTTGTTTACATTTTCATATAAACTATTAACTTTCTGAATGTAAATTTCTTTTACTATAAGAATCTGAAGCACACATATTATTGTATTTGATGATTATCTAGCAAATTGTGTCATATGTATGTATATTAAGTATCTGATTGCTTCTATCCTGCAACTTTAGCTGCTAATATCATTAATATATGTCTCTTCAGTTTATAGTATTTAGTATCATATCATATAATGATATTTTAGATCATTTGTGGTATTATTTTGATAGTGTAATATTAAAAAAAACACTTTTTGGTATTGAAATATGAGTTTACAGTAACTTTTGCTTATGTTATTAAAGGTTTTACTACATATTATCACCAGTATTTATTATATTGCTTTATTATGATCGTGTTTGGGTGTTTTTACTCTGTTTTAAAGTATTTCTGCCTCATGAAGACATTTCTCTCGTCATGACTTTACCCTCTTTTCCCTCTGAGTCGTTTCACTGTGATGGAGACGGTATTTATTCTCCTGATTCTGTGATCGGGGTCATTAGGAGGATCCGGGCATCGTTACCTGTCTAATTAGATTGACGTCCTGGTCCACAGGCGGGGACGCAGGGGCTGCTCGGCACAAAGGAGCGGGGAGCGGGGCTGAGGGGGGGCGGGCAGGAGCGCAGCCGTCCAATGGGAGCGGCGATGGGAGGGAGTTTGCAGAACTCCAGCTTTGTCCTAACTTGCTGGGACTCCATATGACTGGAGCGCCTGCACCGTTATTCCACGGGACGGTGCGTGCGCTCAGCCGCCTGCACACGCTGGACACCGCACACCCGCGCTCCCACTTTGGATAAACTTTTACGCATCTCCAGGGGCGCGAGGAACTTCTCTTTTTGTTTATTCCCCACCTTTAATGGATTTTTGAGATTCTGCTGTGAAGAGACAGTTGGAGGAGTTGCGGAGGAACTTGGTCCTGCAGGAATCCTTCTTCTCTCCTCACTGGATACAGTTGGCGCGGGTGCGCAGCGCAGGAGAGGAGGACACCTACGGAGCGGGGTCTGGACACCGGAGGAGCCGCTGCGTGGTTTCACCCGCTGACTTTTTTGTTCTCTTGCACTTTTCTACGATGCTTTAGTGACTCGCACAACCGGAGTAAAGTTGATGCGTCAGCGGCATGGACTCTGTCTGAGAAAGGTGGACCGGCTCACTGACCATGGCGCACGCAGGTAGGGCTTCGGGCCGGTTCCATTTGGTTCTCCTGGTGCTGTGGACCCTGTCGCAGTACTCCACGTCCAGCCAAGTCCGCCAAGAGTTCCAGGTCCTGGAGGAGCAGCCCGTCGGCACCTATGTGGGCTCGATAGAGACCAAGCCCAGCTTCACGTACCGCTTCAGCGAGAACCACAAACTTTTTGCCATCAACGGCACCACGGGGGTGATCTACACCTCGTCCGTGATCGACCGGGAGGTCCTGCAGAGCGATGTGATCAACGTGGTGGTGCTGTCCAGTCAGCCCACCTACCCCACCGAGGTCCGGATAGTCGTGCTGGATATTAACGACAACTCGCCGGTGTTCCCGGACGCGTCCATCGTCGTGTCCTTCAAGGAGGACGCGAGCAGCGGCCGGCAGGTGATCCTGGACACCGCCACGGACTCGGACATCGGGAGCAACGGGGTGGACCACACCACGTACAGGATAGTGAGGGGCAACGAGCAGAGGAGGTTCCGCTTGGATATTACAGTGAATCCCAGTGGAGAGGGGGCTTTCTTACACCTGGTTTCCACCGGGGGCTTGGACAGGGAGGTCACCCCCTTCTACCAGCTCCTCATCGAGGTGGAGGACAAAGGAGACCCTAAAAAGTTTGGCCACTTGCAAGTTAACGTCACCATCCAAGATATAAACGACAACCCCCCTGCGTTCGACCAGGAGCAGTACCAGAGCAGTGTGTTTGAGGACGCAGCCGTGGGCTCTAGTGTTCTGCAGATCACAGCTTCAGACCAGGATGAGGGGGCCAACGCTGAGATCAGGTACTTTTTAGATGAGGGGACCCCTTTCCAAATTGACCCCAAAGTTGGCACTATCACCATAAAAGAGGTTTTAGATTTTGAGAGTAAGAGAGAGTATTCCCTGACTATTCATGCGGTGGATAACGGGGTGCCCGCCCTGTCAGGCAGGACCGAGGCCACCGTTAAACTCTTAGACGTGAACGATAACGACCCTGTGGTGAAGTTCAGGTATTTCCCCACCACTTCTAAGTTTGCGTCTGTGGATGAGAACGCACAGATCGGCACAGTGGTGGCTCTGCTCACCGTGTCAGACTCAGACTCCCCCACAGCCAACGGCAACATATCTGTTTCCATCTTAGGAGGCAACGAGCAGCGGCACTTTGAGGTGCACACGTCCCCCGTGCCCAATTTAAGTCTGATCAAAGTCGCCAGCGTGTTAGACAGGGAGAGGATTTCCTCATACAACCTGACCGTGTCTGTGTCCGACAATGGCAAACCCGTGGCCCGCTCCTCTTTTGCCAGTCTGGTCATTTTTGTGAATGACATCAACGATCACCCCCCCATATTCCAGGAAACGCTGTACAGAGTAGATATCAGTGAGGACGTTCCAAAAGGCAGCTACATTAAAGGGGTCTCAGCAACAGATGGTGACTCAGGGCAGAATGCCAACCTGCGCTACTCCCTGGTGTCTGGAAACACTTTGGGCTGGTTCTCCATCAGTGAGAACAGCGGTCTGGTTACCAGTGCAGCTTTGCTGGATCGGGAAATAGCAGCTGAAATTGTGCTCAACATTAGTGCCAAAGACCAGGGGCTGCAGCCCAAGATGTCCTACACTAAACTGATAATCAACATCACTGACGTGAACGACCAAGTGCCCACGTTCACACAGAGCACGTATCATGTTTCCCTGGTGGAGCACGCTCCTGCTGGCACCGAGCTGCTGCTGCTCTCCGCCTCGGATGACGACCTCGGGGCCAATGGAACTATCCGCTTCTCGTTTGATGCAGAGACTCCCGCCAGTGTCCAGGAGCTGTTCCGCCTGGACGCTGCGTCAGGCCGATTAAGCACAGCCGTGGAGCTGGACCGGGAGGATCAGGCCTCCTTCTTACTCCACATCCAGGCGGCAGACGCAGGCAGCCCCCCCCTGCACTCTGCAGGAAAAGTCAACATCACCCTGTGGGATATCAATGACAATAGGCCAGTCTTCTACCCAGTGCAGTATTTTGCCAACGTGAAGGAGAACGAGCCCTCGGGTTCCTATGTAACCACCGTATCAGCCACAGATCCCGATTTAGGTCGAAATGGCACAGTCAAGTATATAATTACGGCTGGAGATGCATCCAAATTCCGCATTAATAGCAACATGGGGAAAATTACCACTCTGGTGCCCCTGGATAGAGAAGAGAAAACTGCTTACCAGCTGCAGGTGACGGCAGCAGATGGCGGCGGCCTGCGCTCACACACACACGCCATAGTTACCGTCACTGTCATAGACACACAGGACAACCCGCCGGTGTTCAGCCAGAAGGTTTACAGCTTTGTCATGTTTGAGAATGTGGGCGTGGGCACAGTCATAGGGACAGTGTCCGCCACCACCGTAGATCTGAACACCAACATCTCTTATCTGGTCACCTCCGGGGACCAGCGGGGGCTCTTTGAGGTGAACGGCGCCGGTCAGATCACAGCCTCCAGTCAGGTGGACAGAGAGGAGCAGGGCTTTTATCAGCTGAAGGTGGTGGCCAGAGCCGGGCAGATCACCGGGGAGGCCTTCGTCAACATCACCGTGAAGGACTTGAACGATAACGCGCCTCACTTCATCCACGCCGTGGAGCACGTGAGCGCGGTGGAGAACTGGAGCACGGGTCACGTGATCTTCCAGGCCAGAGCGGCCGACCCCGACGAGGGCCTGAACGGCGTGGTGGTCTACAGCCTCAAGCAGAACCCCAAAGGCCTGTTTCATATCCACGAGAAGCGCGGCCTCATCACCCTGACCGGGCCGCTGGAGGTCACCACCAGCTCCTACGAGGTGGAGGTCACTGCGGCGGACACGGGGGTGCCGCAGCACGCCTCCAGCCTCGTCCTCGTCGTCAGCGTCTACGACGTGAACGACAACTCGCCCGTGTTCGACCAGCTCTCCTACGAGGTCATCATCCCGGAGTCGGAGCCTGTCAACAGCCGCTTTTTCAAAGTGGCGGCCACCGACAAGGACTCGGGTCTCAACGGGGAGATTATGTACGACATCACCGGTGGAAACGTAGCTGACGTGTTTGGGATTTTTCCAGACGGGCAGCTGTACATCAAAGCAGAGCTGGACCGAGAGACACAGGACAGATACGACCTGGTGCTCGTGGCCCGGGACCGAGCGGTGGAGCCGCTGAGCGCCAGCGTCAACGTCAGCGTGATTCTCGACGACGTCAACGACAACCGTCCTCTTTTCAACAGCACGAACTACGTGTTTCATTTTGAGGAGGAGCAGAGGAGGGGCTCGCTGGTCGGGCGGGTTTTCGCCGAGGATAAAGACTTTGGCCCAAACAGTGAAGTCAGATACACGTTTGAGACGCCGCAGCCCAACTTCGAGCTGAACGCCATCACGGGGGAGTTGACCAGCACGCTGCAGCTGGACCGCGAGACGCTCATGAGACAAAGAGGCGCCGCCGTGTTCAGCTTCGTGGTCGTCTCGTCAGACCAGGGTCTCCCCAAGCCCCTCAGAGACCAGGCCAAAGTGCAGGTCTACATTCAAGACATCAACGACAACCCGCCTAAATTCACCAAAGACATTTACCAGGCCTCCATCTCAGAGTCGGCTCCGAACATGACCCAGCTGCTCCGGGCCTCCGCCTCTGACGTGGATGAGAACAAGAACGGTTTAGTGCTCTATCAGGTCACTGAGGGCAACGAGGAGGGGCAGTTCACTATCGACGGCAGCTCGGGGCAGGTCACGTTAGTGGGAAAGCTGGACTATGAATCGACATCCTCCTATTCTTTGAAGATCATAGCCGTAGATGCCGGAGCTGTGCCCCTGTCCTCCTCCTGCATGCTGAGCATCAGCATCCTGGATGAGAACGACAACTCCCCCTCCTTCCCCAAGTCCTCGCTGTCCGTGGACGTCCTGGAGAACATGAGGATCGGAGAGCTGGTGGCGTCGGTGACCGCCACGGATTCAGACTCGGGTCAGAACGCCGACATCACGTACAGCATCACCGCCACAAACAACCACGGCACCTTCAGCATCAGCCCCAACACCGGCAGCATCTTCCTGGTGAAGAAGCTGGATTATGAGACGCAGTCGTTTTACAAACTCAACATCACCGCGAAGGACAACGGCAGACCCCCCCGCTCCTCATCCATCCCTGTGGTAATTCACGTCAGGGATTTCAACGACAACCCCCCCATATTCACACCAGGGGACATTTTCAAATCCATCTCTGAGAATCTCCCCATCTCAGCCTCGGTCATGACCATCACGGCCCACGACACCGACGCAGACATCAACGGGGAGCTGGAGTACTCCATCGTCCAGCAGATTCCTCGGGGGAGCCACTTCACCATCGACCCGAGCACTGGGCTCATATACACCAACAGGGAAATCGACAGGGAGTTCTCCAACCTGTTCGAGCTGACGGTGAAAGCCACCGACCAGGCGGTTCCGGCCGAGTTCCGCCGCTTCGCCCTGAAAAACGTCACCATATGGGTCACGGACCAGAACGATAATGTTCCCAGTTTCGTGTCCCAGAACGCCCTCGTGGCCGAGCCCAACATCGTCATCGGCTCCATCCTGACCACAGTGGTGGCCTTTGACCCCGACGACGGGGCGAACGGGGAAGTGGAGTACGAGCTTGTGGAAGGAGACTCGGACACGTTCATCATGGACCGGTACAGCGGGGACATCCGCCTGGCCTCCCAGCTGGTGCCGTCCCGCCTCATGTACACCCTCGCCGTGTCGGCCACTGACCACGGCACGGACCGCAAGACCTCCAGGACTGAGCTGACCATCCTCCTCCAGGGGATGGACGGCCCTGTGTTCTCGCAGCCCAAGTACATCACCATCCTGAAGGAGGGCCAGCCGCCCGGCACCAGCGTCATCTCCCTGGACGCCTCCAGCCCGCGCGGCTCTGCCAGCAAAGTGGAGTACTTCATCGTGGCGGTGCGCAGCGGTGGGAAAGCCGTGGGGCGCCTTTTCACCATCGGCCGCAACACTGGAGTGATACAGACGGCCGCGGAGCTGGACCGAGAGAAGGGCTCCGACCTCTACCTGGTGGATGTGTACGCCATCGAGACGGACGCCAGCCAGCCCCGGACGCAGCGTGCCGAGGTGAGTGACCTGCTGACCTCTTCTCTCTCTCTACAGGTACTGGAACGCCCCCTCGTGTCTTTGCACTGTTGTTTTCTATTTGATCTGTTTTGGCTTTTGCAGGAAACATTTGGTTGATATAAATGTAATGAGATCAAGGTTTTGCTTTTGAGAAAAAAGGGGATTGAAACCTTCCAAGTCACACACACAGAGAAAGAAAGAACAGAGCCACCTATTGGATTTGTCTGCTCATGAATTAAATTCCTCCTCTGCGTTATATTAAATCATGATTGTCTTGGACGTGAGCAGGAAGGCCTTGTTCTTTGGCATCGCGACTTTATTATTCCCATGTCCAGAATCAGACGAGCCGTAACTATTCATCTCGGATGTGCCTCCTCTAATAAGTGAGCGGTCTGGGAAAAGGGAAATGAGTGTTGCATGTCTCCTGCACGAGCTCCTCTTGTTCTCTCGTGAGCTGAAACATTCTTATCAGTGAAAAGAAAAGAAAAGCGACCACATTTTAATTTCCCCCCCTCCGTAGACATAAACCACTCAAGGCTGCTGTTTCAGGTTCAAAGCCCTCGAAGGCTTTCCCTCGTGGCTCAAGTAAAAATGAAAAAAGAGAGTAATTCATCCGGTCGTCCGGTGCAGGGCTGCATCATCAGTGCCAGTATTACCCTGAGCCTTTGAGCCCGGGGCAGTTTTGGCACTCGGGTGGTCCTGAGGTACCTTCATACCACCAGGAGCGGCTCCACAGGCAATAAGTGACCATTAAAATTGGGTGACCTCTTAAGACGCTGTGAAAAGACGCTGAGGGCAGAGAGAGGGAAACTCGAGCCGCCCATTGAGTCTGCATTATGTGATGCACCTTTTGAAAGATATTTAAATTCTCTGAGGCCTGCACTCGGGTGGTTCAGGCTTAACCACCAGTCAAATGAAAAACATGTGAGTCTATATATATGTTTTGGAATTTTTAACCAGGACTGGATATGCCATGTTTTTACAGACACACACTTCAAACTATGAATCCAGAGCAAAAACAAAAAGGTGTGACCTTCCCTCTCCTCTTCAGATGTTTTGTGTTACCGCTCCTTAAAATGTGAAATTATGAGAGAGCTGAAGATCAGTGGGATTCCTGTGACAGTTCTCATTGATGCCTTTTCATCCATGGCACATATTGAACCTGAAATCCAACCCAGCGATCTGTCGTCCAGGGACACACTCGCATATTATTGAAATCAAGGATTACTTGGCAAAATCGTGTCAGCTAAGTTAACTTAGAAGTTTGCTCGGGGGCCCAAATGGGAATATCGAGTGTTCTCTCTCTCTGCCTGCAGCGAAAGATGGCAATCTGCTTTCCTGCAGCCTCCACTGTCGGACTAATGAGGGAGTGGAACGCGGCTTGTAGCTGCTCCGGGTTCCAAGCTGCAGACTCTAGATTGGTTTCATGCTCAGAGCCTGAACTTTCTCACCCCGTGGAGAGATGGCTTTACCAGCCCACCTGGCTGCAGGAGCCGCTCGCTCCACTCGGAGACGCGTGAGAGAGAAAACCTGGAAGAGGCTAAATGACCTTCCATGTTTAGAAATGCAGCCGTCTCTCACTCGTGGCTTCATTTGTACTCTCGGCTTCTCCTGTGTTAGAGGAGCCTCAAAGCGCTCAGTGGTGCAATAGTGTAAACCTCCAGACTTAGACTAATGTTTTTCCAGTTCACTGTTTACACACCGTATACCCGGTAGCAACTGGGGGATCGTTTCCATCCCCGGGGTTGTGACCCTTTCACATTCTCGAATTCCCATTCTCCCCCATTGATTGGATGCATAAGGGAGAGCTGGTATTTTTCCCTTCCCCTCCGCTCTGCACCATGTGTGATGTTTTTTGGGAAACAAAGAGAATTTGGCTGGGCATGCTTTATCGAAGGGGGTGATCTCAAATAACTGTTGCTGTGGAAAGGAGAGGATTGATTCTGGGATACGAGCTGATCTTGGAAGGTTCTCTGATTGTTGATGAGATCATTTTGTGTCACATCTGGGGGATAGATGGGGGGGGGGGGGGGGGGTCCTGCAGCAGCTTATTGGAAGTTAGACGATGGTATCTGGGTGTTTTACTTCAGTAGCTTCCTCATAGCTGTTTGCAATGACTTCATTACCCAAGAATCTCTGTTTCTTCCTCTTAGAAACTGCCTGTGGTGGAGGTGGGGGGGGGGGGTGCAGTAAAAACACTATTCCTGGCAACAGATTCCTGCATTGTTGATGAATCCAGAGTGTAACGGGGGATGTTTTTCATTTCACTTCATGTTTTGATTCGTCACATCCTGTTTTGTCCGCTGCTAAACAACTCACACAGTGAACGACAGACGTCTCTGTGTCAGTGCTGATCAGGGATGTGACAGCAGGTGTCTCCAGTCCTGCGTCACATTTGGATGTTTCCTCTGTTAAAGGGAAAGTTTCTGTTCTGTGTTGTTATTTTAATACACACATTTTTCAACATGCAGCTTCATCCTCAATTTGAAATGTGAGTGGATAAATCAACAAGTGCAAAGTTTCCAGTTTAATCTGCATCTTTTCCATCAGTGGACTCAGGAAATGAGTACATAGTTTGAAAGTTCAGTTTCTCTTTTATATTTATGATTCACAACAACAACGCCAAACCTTTCAGTTTTACATTTTTACATTATTGCTTCTAGACATAAAAATATTTTCCTTGAGAAGAAAAAGGCCAGAATGATAAACACATCACAGAGATGAGATCCCTGTCACGTCAGCTGTCTCTGTTTCTCTTCTTCTCTGCTCTCGCCCTTCATCCTCCCCCTCTTCTTACTCCTCCTCCTCCTCTTCCTCCTCCTCCTCCTCCTCCTCCTGCTCCTCATATTCAAACAGACTTCTACAACTGTTTTCTCAACAGAGAAAGCGTTTTCCTTTTTTTCTTTTCTTTCGTCCCTCAAGTGCCACATCAGTCCTTGCGCACCCCCCCCCCCTCCGACAGAGCATTGTCCTCCTCTGAAAGTAAACACAGTTCCAGCGCTCAACAGGGCCTTCCTTTGTTTTGCCTTCGCAGATAAAGTGTTGCGCTGCCCTCGACCGCAGTTCGGGAGACTTTTGTTATTTCTTGGTCTGTGCCAGCGTCTTGAGGAGTGTGTGTGTGTGTGGATGCCCCTGTCAGCCGGCTTTCCTCCCCCTCTCCTCGCCGGTGAAGGGATGTACGGCGGAGCTGTGTGGACCCGTGAGATTGAGCAAAGAAAAGCATGTTTTTGGGAGGGTTCTGGACGTGTCAGACGGTGTTATTGGGAGTTGTGGGAATGAAGGAAGAGGAGTGGTGGAGGTGCCAGAACAGGGGTAGTAGCCAGGGAACGTGGGGAGGAAGAGGCGAGGGCTGCAGATCATGTCCTGAAGAGGTGGCGGCAGAGATTTTGCACATCACAGTCGGATGAGTCAGATATAGAAATGAGTGTTGATCTCTAATCTCCGTCACATCCATCCATCTCGGTGTCTTTGCGTCTCCGGGGTGTCACTCTGTGTTGCGTGTCTCGGGGGCAGATGTTTGTGTCTCCCTCTGTGTTGTGGATCCGTCTGATTCATAGAAACAAACTTCAAAGTCTCTTTCCTCCTCCGTCTGACACAAAAGTGAAAAGTGAGGAGTCAGCGCATCAGAGGCGGCGTTGTTGAAATGTAGAGGACACAAGGAAATATAAAACCAGTGAAGTCATCCAGGGAGGAGAAGGTCACGTGTGTCCGGGCGATACGATACGGATCCTGGTTTTTCTTTGTGTATCTGAGAGAGTACAGGACTCTGATGAGTGCAGTTTTCCAGAGGAAGGTCGAACACTGTTGTTGGCTTTAAATCTATTTTAATCATAAACAAGCTTCATATTAAAACTCCACACTCTGCAGAATTTTACAAGATCTGGCCGAGGAGTGAAGCAGAACCAACTGCATTCTCCTGAGTTGTTATTCATGGTCTAATTGTGATATTTTGGATTGCGTCATTTCTCGTGCACATGTGCCTGAGAGAAGAGGCAGCGTCGCTCTAGTCCCGGTCGTAACCGGTGTCGTAATTCAAGCGGTAATCTGCCTCGACACGCCGTTTTGCAATGGTCGTTGTGGAGGGGACGCATCTGCCGGGGGGGCGTCCTGGTAGGTGGTCGCTGGGAGGGGAACCTGCGGCTGAGCCGGTGCCGCGGAGAGCCGGGTTCTCTCCCAGCGCTTTATGAGACAATCGCCATAAAAAGTTGGGTAAACATTCGCTCGTGCGATGTGAGAAGAGCACTGCCAGAAAACCACACAATTGTAACACACAAGCACACACACAGGCGGACACACACACATTAACACACTGACCACAAGTTCAAATTCCGTGTCAAATGCAGGGAAATGTTGAATTCAGTTCCATTTTCGATTATTATGCTTATATTTCAGTCAAATAAGATAATTGGACACAGTAATTTCTATTCTTCTGATTTAAACTGAGTTTAAAGAAGTTTTTAAAGTGTTTGTTTTCTCCCACTTAAGTTGTGGTCGAGCGTGACTTTGTTTTGAAAGTTGTTTTTTGGAGTGTTGAGCTCTTACGGCTCTCGGCAGCTCGTCAGACCACATTAGATGAATATTAACGTGTTGGTGCTTTTCTATGAAGCCTGTAGAACATTTAACTGTGGTGGTTTCACCGCATCCGACGTGGTTCTCATCAGAAAGAAGCGGCGACTGGCACGGTGCACGTTTGACAACCTCGTGGCTGGGGGGTCACAGGCGGGGTCATACTGTTCTGACGTGCCGGGTTCTGTAAAGTTCAGCCAAGTGTCAGAGGACTGAGGGAGCAACACCAACTTTCTCTTTTTGGCCACAAGCCACAGACGCTGTGAATTCCCACAATTCACCAGTCACTTTCAATATTTTACTGACAGAGACGCGGCTCAGTCGATAACACCTTCTTTTAATCCATAAGTTTGAGGTTGACAGCGTCATTAATAAGCAGATCATAATGTGCAGAGATAGGGCTGGGAAATTAAGAATATTGATAAATACTGCAGTTTAATTGTATATAATAGATATCATGATGTTTCTATTGCTAAATTGCTCTTAAAAAAAGAGTTTAAAACCACGACCTTCACTCAGGAGCAAAAAATAAGTTATATTGTGAAATTTATCATGATGATTATTGATATCAAATTATTTTAACTTTTTGGTCACATCCTCCAGGCCTATGTAACGACTAAATGTTGAGAGATTTGTCATAACCAAGGTGAGAAGTTTGTCAACACAACTTAATACGACACCTGATCAGTGTCATGATTCTGCTGCTGGTTGTGAGTTTTTTAAGGAAATGTCTTGGAGCTATCTATATCAGTTTTTGACTTTGATTAATTTGGGGAAGACATGTATCTGAATTTATGGTCTTTGGACTTTGAGTTTAACATTTCCTGTTTTATTTTGAAATTAAATTGCCTTTACTTCCTGTCTTTGCCCTGGTTTGTCGGTCGATCGGCATTTTTGGCAGAACAGAGCCTTCTCTCTTGTTTTGTGGGCGGGACAGAGGTCTGTTTATAATAACATGTATATAATGTATATTTTATACCTGATGGGGTTTTCTGCTGCTGCTCAGCTTTCACATCAAATGACTTTCTCAGCTGCCACAGATGCAAAGCTTCCGAGTCCCAACCCCTGTTTAGGTTTAAAAAAACGTTGAGCAACGTGTCGTCTGAGCTGAACGCAGCCCTGTGATTAGAGGCTCCGCCCTGATGTGGTTCACCTGTGTCCACTGAGCTGCTCCTCTGGTGTCATGTGACTCCTCACATCTCTGGGTTTCTAAAAGTTTCCTGGTTTGATGCTTTTGCTTTTGACAGACCCACCAGATGATGGTCGAAGCTGGTTCCCAATATTCCTAATATAATAATTTATTATTAATCATAATAAATTAACGTTTATCTGCTGTGGCGAAATCAATATACAAGTTTTTATCTGGTTAAACATCGACTGACTCTTCAAATTTCTCATTGCTTTTGTTTCAAAATAGAAGTGACGTCTTAAAAACATGAATTTCCCCAAAGTCCAAAGTTTTCAAATGTTTATAAAACAGGATTCTATCAGGATTTTCCTTGATGAAATAGTTTAAAGTTGATTTAGATGAGGAGCTTTGTGATTAAATAGTAAATTAAAAAAGATTATGTTTCTAAACCAGGTTCAGTTCCAGCTTTAGTCACATTTTGGCCCATGCAGGTTTGAGGTTTGATTCCCGACTGTGGAGTAACTCTTACTGCAGATTTGTTAGATTTAAGTCAAAGTAAACTAAAGTAGAAATCCTGCAAATTACCTTGAGATCGTTTTAACTTTGTCGCACTCATGCTTTTTCGTCTCTTGTGGCAAACTGAATTGTCCAGTTGTGGTGGCTCCACCCGGCTGCTTCTCTAAACAGGTTGAAACAATTTATTTACACTCTCTATTCTTAAACTCTCGGTTCGCCGCTAAGTTGTGTTTATAACGGGAACTTACATGAGTATGAAAGGAGGAACTCTTCCACCTCTGAGCTTCAGTGTCCCCAAACTTTCTGCCTTTTTCTTTTGTGCCCCTTTGCTGCCTCGTGTGTTGTCGATGCAGGATCATAAATGAAGCCGTTTTGCATCTTTTGCGTCAGAGATGCATTTCTCTCGTTCTGTGACTTTGATTGACACTCCTCATTTGTGTGGGGGGGGGGGGGGTCATTCCTCTGTCTTTAAGCGCACATGAGACTCACCTCTCTTTCTTGGGCGTGATCAAATGCGGAGCCGCTCGCCATTTTGTAGCTGTGTGTGGGGGGGGGGGGGGGGGGGGGGGATT
Organism: Platichthys flesus; assembly: GCF_949316205.1. NCBI lineage: Eukaryota > Metazoa > Chordata > Actinopteri > Pleuronectiformes > Pleuronectidae > Platichthys > Platichthys flesus. The sequence goes on along the minus strand of NC_084952.1, from coordinate 2,848,348 downwards.
TCTTCAAGTGCAATCTGAGCGGTCCGTCAGAAGCTCTGATCTGAAGTTTCCAGGCTTTCCAGTCACTCGACCACAGCCGGGTTGATTGTGTAGCGCTGAGCGATCAGGTGATTGTACGCGGGGGGGGGGGGGGGGTCTTTTACCTGAGTCTGACCACATCCCAGAGGTTTCCTCCACCTCTCTCCTCTGCAGAGCTCCGACTGTGAAGGGACCGTAAAATATGTCAGAGTGTGTCCAGCTTATAGGAAAAATAATGTTCCACTACTTCCCCTTTGTAAAACACAGGGAGTTGGAGTGATAGAGAGAGAGAGAGAGAGAGAGAGAGAGGCAGAGTGGAGGGTTGATGTTGGCCCCAGTTCCTCTGCTGTAATAATGGATCCCAGCTTCAGAATGATTTGTTCCTCCATGTGACTTTGCATCAACAAACCCTCAAACACATCCACATGCAGGGACGCACATTTCCATTGTTGTTTCTCTGACATCACCCTGGTGCCGCGTCGACCTGTCCCTGAAACAAACAAACAGGAGAGAGAGAGAGAGAGAGAGAGAGAGAGAGAGAGAGAGAGAGAGAGCTCCCGCCAGCCGTCCATCACCGGCACCTCCAGAGCGACATTTAGTGCAGCCGCAGATCCTCCCTCCTCCTGGGACATCAAACGAGAAGGAGAGAGGGGATGTGTGTTTCTGCTTCGTATGCAGTGTTCTCACGTGTACACACACACACACACGCACACACCTCACCCCCCCCCCCCCGACCATCTTGTGGTAAGACAAGCGACCCCGGGCAGGAAGGGGGTATCTCCCACAGCTCGGACAGATAATTTAGTAGCTAGATGGGAGACGGTGGGAGGAAGAAGAGGGAGGATGAAGAGGGGGGGTCGGCGATGAGGTCTGAGCGAGGGAGAGCCGGAGTAGAGGCTTTAGTGTCAGAGACAAGAGACAAGCAGAGATAGACTGGCACCAGAGAGCCAGAGCCGGTGTTATTGTTATCTCCCCTCTTATTTTATGAGTTTTCCATCAGGAGATCCTCTGCAGCTCCTGCTCCTCACTCCCACTCTGATACCAGGTTAACACAGTTTATGTGAGTTAACATTGGAACTTGTTCTTTTTGAATGTTTTCTAACTTTGTTGTTGTGATTATTACTTTTCAAGCTCGGAAAAAAAAATCATCCGTCCGTGCAGGTCCTCACTCAGGAAACACAAAAAGCCAAACCGCAGCCGATCAGCAGCTGTTTTTGATTTTGAGTATTGAAAGATTTCGGGCTCTGAAAATGTCCCAGCGTGACTTTGCTTTCCGGTATTTAATCTGGATGCTAGTTTGTAGATTTTTGAAAGTGTCAGTGGTAATTCTGTTCCTGCTCCTCATGTGACAGCTTGTTGGACGTGGAGGACCCTCTGACCTACATTCTGGGATTTGATGGGTTTTCTCTGCTGATTTCTAATATTTGTGGCTTTTGTTTTCCAATCATTTCTCTCTAAAGTCATCTTGTGCCATTACTTGCTCTTAAAACCCTGTTGACTCAGCAGAGGACAACTTATTCCAATGTGATCATAGCTGCTTTCACATGCACTGAACTCTGGATAATTTCCTGAAATATTCCAGAGGGGCAGTTTGTGAGGAACACAATCTCCTGCTAGGCAAACTCTGGAAAAAGGCAGAACGCGATTATTCCAGAGTTGGGGAGAAGTTAAAAGTTTCCCATTTCTGGAACAGGTTGATAATATAATACATATTGTGTATATATACTCATCTACACTAAACCCCAGCCTATACACTAAAGGTTTGAATCCCATTTTTACAACTTAAAAACGTCCGTAGGGGAAATAAAAAGGGGAAACCAGAGCTCGAGTGGTTAAAGGATCAGTTCACCATAAAAAACAATATTTTCTCACGTACCCCCGGGTGCACTTATAAAGACAGTTTTTGGTTTATTCCTCTGCATTATGATATATCATCTGATCCCGCACAATGGAGGCTCCAAAACAGGCCAAATAAAACAAGCTGTGCATCACTTGCTTTATGTATTTGTTGAGGATTAAGGTGAAATTCCCCCCTAAGCTGTGACTGAACAGACAGGTGCTTCTCATCAGGTGTTTCCGTGCGGCGTTGTCGGCTGTGACGCAAAGCACGAGCTCCCCCCCCCCCCCTCATTTAAATTGGCCGCACACATCCTCCTCCCGTGGGTCGTCTTGATGCAGCGGGGCTGTGGTCGTTGGAGCACGTAGCCCAGTGGAACGCTCCGGGGAAAACAGCTTGTGGTCACCGAGACAATAAGGGCAGAGCGCTCGCCTCACTTTGGGGGATTATTATCTCATTCAGGGAGATTCCTGGAGTCGGCCCCGTGTTGGCACCGGGCTCCTCTGTTTCCAAGGCAATAATCCCAAAGTATTTTTGTTCTTCGGTGAAATATCATAAAGTCTCTTGCAACATTCCCCCTCTCTGCACTGTGTATGCATGGTTCTGCGTGGCAGCGAGCGGAGCCCGGCCCCTGCACGGCAAACAAAAACAGTGTGTTTACACGAATCTCTGAACAACTGATCCGCTGTCAGAAACACAGAGCAGAGAGAAGTCCTGGCTCCAAACAGCTAACCATTCTGGTGAGCGCGGCCTTCCTCTCCCCTCCTTCGGTCGGGCCTGTTTAATTGGAAGCAGCTGCCGAGCGTTCTGGGCCGTGGAGTGCGGCTCGAGTCAACGTGACTGAGGCTCCGGCTCCAGATCGGGGCACCTGAGCTGCCCCGCTTGGCTCCGTTGTCAGACAAAAGTTATGTTTTTATTAAAGTTGGTGATACGTCAAGCTGCAAGCGAAAGGAAAGTCTGACTCTTTGAGCTCTTAAATGGCAGAAGAGAACGCGGCTGCTCTGGTTTCGATTACACTCGTTCGACAACGTGCTGTTCTGACTCTTTTTAGCTTTTTGTTCCTGAGACCGCTGAGATGCCTCCACACAGCCGGATCCATTGTGCTGGGATGTCAAGGTGTAATTTCACAAAGTGTTGTCCTCAGCGTGGACCCGATGGTCTGTGCTTTCATACCCAGAGCTATTTTCACTTTGTATGCATTGTTTGTGTGCGTGCGTGTGTGTGTGTGTCTGTGTGTGAGTGCCTGCTCTCATGCATGCCTTCCTATAACAGCACATGCCTTCAGACTTAAACAGCACCGTTCCTGCATTCTTTTTTCTTTTGGCGCCCTCTCCTCATTTCATATGATCCTGCCTGGCGCCTCTGGCACTGACACGTAGCTCAGCGAGAAGAGGGATAAAAAAAACAACCCACTGAAAAATGAATCATCCCAAACTTTGTCTAAACTTGGCTGTTGTGCTCCGACAGACAGATCGTTATGACGTGTCCACATCAGGACACCGTGCTCTCATGGCTTCACACGCAGGGTGAGCAGATAGATCGTTGACGGGTCTTTATCTGCTTCAATCAGGACGGTCACTTACACCAGTGGTTCCCAAACTAGGGGTCGTGACCCCCTGGAGGGTCGCAGGACACACTGATACCTCTGTCACATCAAAATAATGAGTTTTTAAGACATTAGAGGATTGGCCTTTCTGTTCTTTAGTGTTTCCTGTTAATTGTCTTGTCTGTGGAGGGACACCGTGTTCTAATTTGTGCAGCATCAGCTTCTACGCTGCTAAAATAGAGAAGTAATTAGTGGGTGTTATGTTTTGATCACTGGAACCAATTAAAAACCTTTGTCTATCAGTATCCAGACAGTGATGCATTGTGGGAGGTGTCATGTTTTAGAAGTATCGCTCGGTATCCACAACTCTCTCAAAAAAGTTGCACAAATTCATGAAATCAACTCAAACTTTACTAAACTCTTTGCAGTGAGCCAAATATTTAATTCTACTCTCATCTCAAGTCTTATTATTACTTTATTAAATCAGCTACTGTACAGAATTAATCAAATTAAATCCGAGAGAGAAAGAAATAGCAGTGGAAGTGAAGCTGTCGTGTGTGAATGAGGAAATAGACCTTTCTGTGGATTGTGTGTCTGTGTGGGTGTTTGTGTGCGTCTTCCCCATTAAACCGCCACCGCCCTCAGTCACGCCAGCGAGCTCGGGCGCTAATCCCTCCACTTGCAGACTCACACATGAGCCTGCGGAGGCTTCACGCCACTTGATGCATGTTTTTTGATAATGAGTGAGGGATCCACACTCTCAGGACTCTTCCCACTGGATCACGTGACCTCTTCACCCACTTGGCAGCACTTGAGCGGAAGCGCTGCCTCTCGTCTTGGCAGCCGAACCACCAGCTTATGTGTGTCAGTGAGTTTGTGTGTCGACGTGAGCTCCTCTTTTGGAAGCCGCGATTGTGTTACACCGGGGCCGATGAATGTTTGTGCGTACAGTATGCGAGCATCCTCTCAGAGATTAACATATTACCGAGTTTTACCAGACTGGGATACTTTTTAATGTGTATTTTATTTTGTCATATTTATTTAATGTCATACATTCGTAGATATCAGATCCCTGAATGTGCCTGAGGTTTTAAAACCAAGATCCATTCATTGTTCTTTGGGTTTGTGGGAAATATTTAGCAAAACGCCCATTTTACATGTTAAAGATGGTGAATAAATGTTTTAAATATAATAGATTCTTCCTTGACCCTTACTTCATCCTTGTACAAAGTTTCTTTGAAATCCATCCAGTAGTTTTTTGTGTAGTCGTACTTACAAACAAACAGACCCGGGGGTGAAAACATAACCTCTGTGGGGAAGGTGAAGAAAGCAAAACTTGTTTCCAATAACCCCCCCCCAATACAGAATGGAAACAATTACACAAGAATAATAAAGGCTAATGATGAAAAAACAATGCGAACAAAATACCAAAACACAACATAATTCATGGCTAATGCTAATGAGCTATAAAAGTCATTGCTTCCAGCTGCGTGTTGAGGTTTTGAGCTCAGGATCAAAGGACTCGATGATCTTCAAAGCTCCGATCGATGGTCGTCATCGATCAAGTGACCGCGTGAGGCTCGTCCCGATGAGGCCTCAGAGGATTATCACCAAACCTCCACGCTTCCTCTGCTGCAGTTTATTGTTGTGGGTTTTGACTTTAACTGACTCACTTCACTGTCGCTTGCTCTTGTTGATCTGAAGTCCAGATGTGGGCGGCTGGTTTCAGCTGAAACGCTCCGATCGACTCACTTCAGCTGGAGTCGAGATGTTTTCCCTCTCAGACCTAAAATACATTTATACATGTCAAAGTATTAGTTGATTCCTTAGACTCTATATAAAGATGGCCGACGTGATGGTTCCCCTGAAGTGAAGCCCCCTGGTGCCTGCTTGTGGTATAGGTCCCGAACCCGTCTACTCCATGTTAGTGGATGAGACATGGACCAGACTAAAAAGAAAACCCTTTTGCTCAAAGAGTCATTTTAGGTAGTTTGTATATATGTGTTCATGTTTATGATATGTCTGGTGAGACGTCATGATTGACCACTGAGACCAATGGACAGACTCTGGCTCCCATGACATCATTGGCACAAAATGGCGGCGTTGATATTAGGGATTTTTTGGCTTCATTTCTGCATCGTGGGAGGAAGTGGAGTCCTGTTGTTGACAGCTGAGACTGACTCCCGATTGGTCGAGTACACATCGACAGGAACTCATTCCCCCATCCGCTTCTGACCTGATTAGAGTTTGGAGGTCAAGGGTCAAGGTTTCTGTGACCTCACAAAAGTGAGCATGTTATCTTAAGAGCGTGGATTGGACTCACGGATTAACCGATTAGATTTTGGAGGTCTAAGGTCAAGGTCACGCAGGCTTCACACGTGTATTTGGTCTCTCGGACATGATATCTCAAGTTCCCGCTTGACCAGTCGTCACTTAGGCTTAAAGAAGAGCTGATTCGATTTTGAGGTCAAAGGTTAGAAAATGAGTCTGGAAACAAAGTATGTAGACTGGCTGGTTGGCGGAGACGTTCAACCACAAGGCGTTAATTCTAAGTTTTTTAGATGATTGCTGGTTGTTGCATCATTGTCATAAAACATCATTCTGGCCCTGATATTGGAATCAGTCTCTCACAGAAGTAATAAAACCGAATGACGCTGGTGCTTCACTCTCGATGCTGCAGCTCGAAGTGAAGCCGAGCGGCTGCTGCATCGTGAGCCTAACTATTCAGGATTCACGCCAAGGAGACAAAATGAGAACCAACATCTCTTCCTCATCATTTGAAATCCTCTCATCTTCAAAAAACAAATGTTTTTTGTTTCCCCCTCATTAATCTTGCTCTTCTCTCAAAATCAAATAGCATCATGACACAAATTAGCCCCCCCACCCCCACCCACCCACCCCCGCATTCATAACCCCATTGTCGGTGTTGTTTACATTGTTGTTTTTCCGCTGATCTGCATACATCAGTTCGCTCTGGCTCTAATTAATGCTCGCATTGAAATTAACTTGGGAGAAGTCCCGGGATGATTCATTTGGCGTGTATATGATTAGGACCAGCCGCGGAGATCACAGGCGCTTCTTTTTTATTCTGTAGCACCGATGCTAATTCACCCCCCCTCCCCCTCCCCAATACCACAACAACAACCCTGCCGCCCCCCCTCCAGAAACTTTCTTGTCTTGTTGGAGTTTTTTTGTATCCTCTGCAATCATAAGACCCCCCCCGCACCGGTTTGTGTTGAATGTAAATTAGGTCTATCGTTCCTGTCTGGGTGGGGACGGGTGGATCAGCGGGTGGAGGGATCGAACCCCCGGCGTGGAGGCTCTCTCTCTCTCTCTCTCTCTTTCTCCCGGGTCTCCATTGAGCCGAGATTACATCGCCGGCCGGTGGCTGGAGGACGCGGCGCTCCACTGGCAGACACCGAGCGGGACTCGCAGGAGTCTTTTCAAACCTCACCATTGTTAGCGAGGGATTATTCTTCGGGTTGTTATCCCATTACACAGTAATGGTTGCAATTTTCTGCTTAGGAATTTGGATTTTTTCTGCTGCGGGGGGGGGGGGGATTGCATGCCAGAATGTTTCAGAATCAAGCGTTTATCATCTGTAATCTGGAGAAATGTTAGATCACATCTCTACGGATTGGAGACTTTTCAGATCCCTCCGTTGTCTCCTGGTTGAGAAGTGATAAATATGAGTTTTCATAGAGCAGCTGATGTTCTGTGTTTTTAATGTAAAAACACTTAAATCATTATGAAAATCAGGAGTTATTAGAGGATTGTTGTTATAACACTGCTGGCCTTGACATCAGAATTCCACCACACAATGCTCGAGTCGAATTCTTGGAATATTTGTGGCATTAATTTCCATCCCCACCCACCCCCCACTCCCCGATGTGGTCCCTTCTTTATCCCGGACCGGGGGACATCAACAGGGCTTTTCAGAGTAATGCTCTTAACAGGTCATTAAGCTTTTTTTTTTTTTCGTTTTTTCTGTACGTTTGCCCAAACACTAAAACCTTGTGTCTTTCACGTCTGATTAGTGACACTTTAATAAAGTCGTTTAAAGTTCAGCGGACTGAATTTTCCACCTTTTCCAGTGTTTCTATGGTCACGGGGAAATGACCCGCATTCAGGGCCGGGACGCAATCTTTTAAATGCAAATCCTTTAAAAGTAACTGTGTAATTCCGTCTATGGGGACTCTCCCGACTTGGCGGCGAGAGGAGGTGTTTTTTTATATAAGGCGACCACGGCTGTTTTTCTCTGTCTTCTTGATCTGACAGCAATTGACTAAGCCAGTCCTTAAGGCGTGACAAAAGCTTGGCAAAATCTTTACATTTCTTTTCCTCTTCCTACCCCCCCCTCCCTCCCTCCCCTCCCTCCCCTCCTAACTTCTCTTGGATGGGCCGATGTGGACAAAGCCCGTCTTCTCTTCCACTTGATTGGGTCAGAAGGCTGAAGTTAAACGTTTGGTTCGAAATTGTCTTAGCATTCCCGGCATCGTGTTTATTTCTTTATTTTATCTTTTTTGAGGGAAGCTCGGAAAAAAACTATGTCGAATCGTCCACAATCAAATCATTTACGCCAAGCTCACAGCGAAGGAATTAATGCATTTTATATGAGGATGCCGAGTCCGTGGCAGAGTCCCCTCAGCAACACTCCCTCTCTCTCTCTCTCTCTCCATTACTCTCTCCTCTCACTCTCTTTCTCCCTCTGTTTCACTTATTGAAATTATAGCTGTCACCCACTTCACAAGGAGGAGAGCCAGGGGAAGCAGGTCATTGACTTGATTTTCATGGGAAGGCTGATTTGGCCATTCAGGGTCTGATAGGTCCAGTATTGACAGCCCTTTGCCGAGGGGAGGGGAGCACGCCGCCTTCATTGTGCCCACGGTTTGCTGAGGAAAAACAAGAGATGGCTGCGGGGACAAAGACCTCAATGGGAACAGTAGCCCCTGTGTCCCCCTTGCCTCTGACTGCTGCTGCCGGGAGGCTTGTGTCTTCCATTCTGGCCTCAAGTGCTGCTCCCACCCTCTCTCAAACAACCCCGCCACCCCGGGCTCCCGCTCTTTTTTCATCCTGTCAAGTGGCTGCAGAGGTGTTGCCGTTTCATTCCCTGACCCCTGACACCCCCCCCCCCCCCCCGCCCGAGCGGCAGTGCCTCCGAGTGCAGCGGTGGTTTGTCTTCATCTGCAGGAGGCCGCTCGTCCTCCTGTATCTGCTGAGGGGGGGGGGGGGGGGGGGGGTGCAGGGAGGATGTGGATATCGGCCTCTTGCTGTGATGTTCTAACCACATCGTTCCTCCCCCAGTTGAGAACAACTTATCCCAGTAGGTGTTTTCTGAGGATCGATCACAATCCACTGGTCCTCCAGAACATCTGGTTTAAAACTTACTTATCAAGAGTTCCAGGTGACAAACTTCCAGATAATCAGTCTGTGTTATATGACGTTTTGTATTTGGGATATTTGGTCTTCATATCTGGATGAAGGGAGGAAGTGAGTGGAGACGTGTCGTCCATCTTTAATTACTCTCTTTGTTATAAACAGTCTAAGGTCTTGTGTGTTTATAACATACTGATGCTCTTGAATCTAGTTCTGTCACATCTGATTTGATCTGATAAGGTCAATATTGCTTCTGGTACGTTCCAGCGTATCATATTTCTCCATCACTACAATCACTTCATGATTGAGATATGATTTGATTCTCTACAAGTTCCCTCTTAACTTTAAGTACTTTGTTACTGACTGAAATTTCCCTCTCAGCACAGACTTTGAAAACAGTCGGGGAATCTAGTAACATAATGAAATAACAAGTTCTTCTGGTTTCTTTGTGTCAAAACAAAAAAAAAACATATTTCCTCAGTGTGAGGACGTCTTGGTTTCACGTATTGGCACCTATCAGCAAATTAAAACCATATTTTTCATTATCCCGGCTGTTTCTGTGGTTAACTATCTCATCCTCATATAAATGCTGTTGACAGGACTGAATAACTGAGCAGCATTCTGTATTTTTCATCACACAACTTATCCAGCCCTTTTCACCCTCTGGACAAGTTCACCAGATTAAATCTATTCCACACAAATTCATCCCAAAAAAAACACAAGTTTATCATTCCTGCTCTCAAACACTTTGTGTCTTCGAGTTCACGACGCAGTGTGTAGTTCAGCGGCCGGAGTCCGAGGTCGTCGGGTCGCTCTTATCGGAGCCTCTCTTTGAACCGAGCTCTGTTTCCCTCCTGATAAATCCTGGATGTGGGCTCAGTCTGGGCAGACGTCCAGGTTGTGTGAGGGACGGAATAATTTGTTACACCCCGTTCCAAAACACAAACTTAAAATATTGCCACCGCTTGCCAACATTTTTTTTTTTTAAACGTGACTTGATGCAGAGGAATGAAGTGTAGAATTTTGAAGGTGTGAGCTCTGACCTCATCTGTTTTTCTACAAACCTCTAACGGACTTGTCATCACGAGGGTTGAGTTCTGAAACCCAGTGCCAATCAGGAACTGGTTTCTACTGGACCGAATCACATCGCAGGTTTCGGTGCCTGAGCAATGAACTGAAATATTAAATATAGTACAAGCAACATAAACATCACCGTGTTTGTATTTGTATTTCACGTGACAGGATTCCGACACTGTCTAAAGGAAGGATAACTTATTTTTACCTTCACTATACTTCACTATACTTCAATGAAATTCAAATTGCCGTAATAAATTATCAATTTAAATCCGGTATCAGGGAAAGAAAAACCCACAATGACGCCGCCTGTATTCACCGTGACATTATCCTGAGGTTTGTCTTTTGCAAACTGGTTTTATTCATCCGCTGCCCTCTCCCAGTTGAATCTGTAATCTTGCACACATATTAGGGGAGCGTTCCAAACAGAAGGAATTATATGATTAAAGACGAGGCTGCACAGGGAGTTTAGCTGTAGCTGGGGGGGGGGGGGGGGGACTCTGTGGGTTTTTATGAGCAGGAAAAGAAATACAACCGCAAGAGGCTGAACTCTAACCCCCCCTCCCTGACTTGGCCTCCAACCTTTTTCAAGCGCTTTTTGACCTTTAACCTTTGGGGTCTTTGGCTAACCCAGGAAATAACCCCCCCCCCCCCCCCCCCCCCCCCCCCGGCCCCCCCCACTATCCTTTAACAGAATGTCTGCGCTGCCCTCAGGAGCATCTTTCCGACTTTAGCCTGAAAGGACTCGAGAACCCCGACGCTCAGAAATCATGCAGCGCCGACAGAGGGAGATCTCCAGGTTTTTTTTTGGGGGGGGGGGGTTTAAGACATCAAACCACCGACGATAAGACGACTGGTAACCATTACGCCGTTTGAAAGTCGGGCCCGAACCCTTCAAAGAATTTCGAGACACACACATTAACGTCTCAGTTCCCGTCAGATTTTTTCTTCCCCCCCCCCCCTTTTCTTTCTTTCCTCTTGGTGACCACAGTGGATTGGCATGGCAGACTTTGTCATACACACACACACACACACACACACACACACACACACACACACCCAGCCCCCCCCCCCTCAGTCTAATACTGGCTCCTTTTGAAGTGTGGATTTTCTGGAGAAGTGCTTCCCCAGCCGCCCTGCGTCCAAATCTGCCTCTTGATGTATCAGGGCCGCGGCTTTTCATACGGGGATATGGTCCCTGGAAAAAAATGTTTTGGGTGCTGAGCTCTTTATTGTAATAAACTGTATCAGGGAGCGCTCCTCTCCTGGTATGTGGGGATTGAAAGGAATGGTCATGTGCTGAACTGATTAAGAAGTTGCTGGTGACCCGGGGTTAAACCCTTGGAGAGGGGGCGGGCGGAGGGCGGCGGCGGCGGTAAAAATACAAAAGCAGTCGGGGGGGGGGGGGGGCGAGCGTAGTGGACGGATAAAGTTGGTAGGAAAGTGGGTCACACGGAAAGGGGCCCAGAACATATCTTGTCCAACTTTGAGAAGAAGACGAGATGAAGCTTTGCAGAAGGCTGAGGTCAAACATTCACCACGGCCTCTGAATCCACAGCCGCCACCCTGGAAGAAGTCGAGATAACCCCATTAAAACGAGCCGTTCGATGCCCGGGACACTTTCCTCCTTATCGTACTCCATTAGCTGGAGATGACCTCACTCCCCTCCGCGGCCTCGCTGCTTCTCCTGAGCCGAGGCAGCACCAGACTGTTGTTGAAGCTGGCTTGTCTCTTTTTCGGGACCGGCCGGAGTCGACTGAACGGTTGACAGCCAGGCGAGTTGTGTGGTGCGGTGTCTGTATTGAGTCTAGGCTCGAGCCCCCCCCCCCCCCCCCCCCCTCCAACCCCCCTAAGTGTTTGATGAGAATCAGACTAGAGGTCGGGTGGGCTCTCTCCTCACAGCACCACGGCTAACGGCGGCACAGCCTGGGACCGCGGAGATTACGTGTCGCCAGGCGGAGATGTCACAAGCCGGCGAGAACTCTTTTGTTTCCTTCTTCCACCGCCGGTTATCAAAATGACTCGGGTGAATGAAAGGCAGAGTCGTGAACTGTGACGCATCCCCTCAGCCAAACCGTCTTTTTTTTTTTAATCTTCTTTATTCTTCTCCAGACTATTGACAGGACCGTCCCAGAAAACTCGTACTCCTCGATTTTCCGCTTCTCATCCTTTGATAATTAATTGCCGGCTGTCGTCCGACTTGGCAAAACAATCAGATTCAAAAAGCAACGACCCGTTTTCTGATGGTTAACTTAACCCAGCTGAGCAAATCTGGCTCCAGCGATCAGATGTAACGGCATACTGCGTTTAATTCGGAAAAAGTGTGTTCAGGACTTTCTGTGGAGTTATCACAGGGGGAGGTGGGGGGGGGATCGGAAAACTTCCCCCGCTGCCAAATCGGTGTTGAAAGTCGCCGTTTCTCTGCTCCATCAGCGTGACAGGAGCCTTATCTCACTTCTACTGCCCACAGGAGTGAAGATGTCTCAATGCTTCTCTTTGTGGGACGCCCCGTCACTCAGTGCTCAGTGAAAACCGTGCAGAATCGAGCTAAGTGGAATTAATGAGCGAATTTTGCCCCAGAGACCTGAGCCGCCTCCGCCTTTGTTTGTTAAAGTGAGTGTTTTCACTGCAGCCCCCTTTTTTTTTTAGCCCTGGCATGGGGGCTCGCCAGGATCTCTTGGGTCCAACAGGTAATTCCCAGGCATTTCCCCTTGTTTGGCTAAGGGGGAGGGGGGGGGGGGGAGCCGCTTCTACCCATTCTACCCATCCGTGTGTGTTTAAGTCATCAGCCGGTTTGCGAGAAAAATAAAAAGAAGAGCGAAGAAACGAGGTCGCAGAGCGCAGTGGCCTCCTTAATGCTCATTACTTCATTCAGGAAAGATGTGTCCCATCCTGGGAAGTGTTTTAAAACTCAGACACCAAGAGAAGAAAGGGGGGGGGGGGGGGGGGGGTTGACGTCTAAATGCTGCTTTCTTTTTCACGTCTGTCACGATACGGTGGGAATAAGGTTTACTAAAGGAGGAGTTGTGTGTGTGTGTGTGTGTGTGTGTGTATAAATAGCCGGCGCTTCCATTTAGCCTCGGGCACGTCTGTAGAATAAACAGCACTTTTGATTCGGCTCAGATCTGCCTCGGCTAAAAGGTGACCCTCTCTTCAGATTAAATTGAGCTATTACTTTTCGCTGTCCTCTCCGGAGACGTATCAGAGGGTTGTTTGTACGAGAGCTTTGATGCTTATGTCATAACTGCACTTTCTCACAGAGACACTGTATAAACTGTTCTACCAGCTTCGTACAATGCTGGTTTTTGAAATTGGCGAATAGGACATGAAAGCACTTGGGCTGTTTTTCAGCAGCAGGAGAAACACGACGTGCACTCATCCGTCAAACTGTGACACTCGTTTACTTAGACGCCCTGAAGCCATTTTGAACTTCTGCTGCTTGTCCTTTGTGCAATGCATTGTGGGACAAATATCACAATTAAAAAAAAATGTATGGATGATATTACGGCTAGTGGCTTACTGCAGTATAGGTTATAATCCCCTCCTCCTCCATGTTAGCACATTGGACATGGACCAAATTCTAATGTCAAAGTCACACCATTACATTTTTTCTTAAAGATTGTTCGTCACAGTAGGTCATTCTTGATGAGTTTCCATTTTTCTGATAAGTTTTAATTATTTATTTGATGCTATAACAATTAAAAATGACACTATTAAATATTATTATACAAACAAGGTGAAACCTCATGATTGAAAACTTTATATCATCCTTAAGACCCATGATGACTGTGGTTGATCCGTAAATAAAGTGATTCTTAGCATTTTCTCTGTGTGTGTTTGGTGTGTGTGTGTGTGTGTGTGTGTGTGTGAGTGTGTAGAGACTGATGTGCTGCTTTGTGGGTGTTAGTGGGGATCCCCTGGGCACCAGTGGGAAGATGATAAAAGCCTTGTGTGTTGCTGAGTCTCTGCCCTTTAGAGGATTTCCACGGCCCTGAAAGGCGACTGTGATCATTCAGGGACAATCCCTCTCTGGTGGTCTCCCCACTGGCCTCCTTTAATAACTATATTAGCAATTAAGGGACAAGGCCGAGTCTCGATCGGAGCCGGCAGCCGCCCTCGCAGATTGTCCACTCCCTCATGTCTCGGGGCGAGCGTGTCCCCGGCTTAATGGGCTGTGAGAAGACATCGTCCATGCAGCCTGTAACCGTCAGTCATTATGGTCTCACCATAAAAGATAACAGACTCCAGATAATGTCACTTTACCGTATAACACTATGCACCGTGTTTATTTTCAGTCGCCGTCCCTCGAAGGTTGCGTAAGATAATAAATGAGCTGATTGTGGAACAGCTGAGGGCGACGGAAATTCAGAGGTGGAGGTTTCAGATATGGGAATTCCCCCCCCCCCTCGTTTCAACACCTTCAGGCCCGGTGAGTGATGTGGGGCCCGGGCGGAGTCTCCTGAGGGATTCTGGGTAACATTCTTTCAGACAGGCATTAATGGAATTTAATTTCTGACAAATTCACAGAGAGGAATAAACCCCGGCGTAAATTCCATAATACGAGCAGACCTCGGATCTGTCAGCTTACGTCCTTGAGAGTTTTCACAGGGGGTCTTGGCGCGTTGGCAGAAAGAGACCCACATGTACAGTGTATTATTAGGCAGCAGCATTGTGCAGTGTAGTCAGTCACAGAAGAGAAGAGGTAGTTTTTTGCTGACAGATCTGAGTTGATACCGGAGTCGGCACTTATCGTCTGGAGCTCTCGAGTCTTGTGGTCTCTCAGTCCCGTGTTTGTCTCACCACCTGCTCACTGTGATTTTTTCCAGACGTTTTCCTGCTGTGTCCTCACATGGGCTCACTTGGACATTTTACTAGGGGGCTGGCGGGACGACTTCTGGAAAATGTCCGCAGCAACTCACTCGGACATTTGCATTCCCACATTCAGCCTCTGTGGAATAGACGAGTTCAGCGCAGGTCTGGGACCAGCTTTACTGATTATCCAGTGTTTCGCTCGTAATGTGCAACAAATGGCGAAAATAATTCTGCAGAACAAACATGTTTTTCTTTCCTTTTTCTACTTTGACTTGGTCGTTGGGATCCCGACGCCCGGGCTGGGAAACAATGAGTCAGTGTATGGTCCCGATCCAGGGTCTGTTCGTAGATTTCAATTGATAATTTATGGAGTAATATTTTACTTCCATCTCTCTTGTATATCTTTCTAAATGCGTATGAATGCATAGCATGACTGTGGCCTGAAATGCCGGCGGGCAAGACAAGTGGGGGATTCAGTTTTTCTAAGCAGATGCATGTGAGACATAATCAGCTCTATCTGTGAAAAATTATCTGAACGAGGCCGAGCTGTTGCATTTCTCACAGAAGGAATTTCTTTTTGGACTGAGCTCTGGTTTATTTAAGAGACAGAAAACACGCTGTGAATCATTTACCCTGAAAAGAAAAACACAAAACAGAGGATCTGCCACAGAAGTTTGGACGACTTCGTTGCGTTTCTTTTTGCTTTTCTTTTTTTTGCTGCATTCCTCTTCCTCCTCTTCTCCTCTTCCTCCTCCTTCTCTTCTCCTCTTCCTCCTCTTCTCCTCTTCCTCCTCTCCTCGCAGCATCTCACAAACCCTGTGGTCAGCGAACGTTAAGAAGTTATGGATGAGCATACTGATTCCTCCTCTGATGAGCACCCCCCCCCCCACACACCCGTCCCCTCGTCCCCCGTCTCATTCTTCTCCGTCCTAATAGGAAACAGGAGAGATTCATCCTCCAATCTGCCGTCCACCCCCGGAGGCCCATGATTGGGGATGTGTATGGTGGGGAGAAACCAGGGATGACAAATAAAGGCTGAACTCTTGAAAGGCGAGGTTCTGCTTCCCGTGGCTCTGTTTGCAGCGTGGACCCCGGAGGCCATAGCACCTCCGCCCGGGGGGTTGTCAGTTACTGATGGCACTGTTGTTGGTTCCAGTGTGAAGGGGGCCGAAGAAGCCCCACCACAATCCAGCTTGTTAAATAGCATGAATTAATGAAGTGGCGGAGCTGGGAACTTCCTACCCCTAAGCAACTTGGGGAGGAGGGGGGGTGGAAGAGGGCCACTTCCTTAGCATTTCTATGGGCCCCCAACTTCTTTTCATCCTGTCCCCCCCCCCCCCTTCTCCGCCGCCCCAGAAACCCCCACTTTTTTCTCTCTCTCTGCCTCTCCTCCCCACCCCACCCTCCAAAACGTCTTTTTTTGAAGTCCTTTAATCCTCAGGATTTATGCCGGGTTGGGAACAGCAAACTGATAAGCGGCCTCAATAAGCAAAAAATAAGAGGGCTTTTGCAGAGTCGTATATGGAAATGCAAATGTGAGCAGTGGTCATGGCTAACGGCACGGAAAGTTGAGATGAAAGAAAGTTGCAGATGTGATGTTTGTGTTTCAGCTCGCTCCCTGAAACACATCCTGCAAACAGCTCCTTTCTTCTTCTGGTCGCTCACGCTCCAGTTTAGTCTCAAACTTTGTCTCTTCTCAAACAACCGTGCTACTGATATCTTTAAATATCATTCCATAAGACACTGCAAGGAATTAAAAAAAAGTTGCCTCCTCAGCAGGGCACCGGTCCCGTGGTGCACCAGTCTCCATTTTTATTGCCACTCAACCATCTTAATATAGATTATTTATGAAACTGCTCCAGATTAGGTTTCTGGTTTATTAGTCTTATGTTACTTTTAATGTCAGTCTTCTGTGCACCTGATTTACAGACAGGCAAAGACACAGTAACACTTTTATAGAACTGTAAACTGCTCCGGCGATGCTGATGGATGGCAGCAGTCGTACACTGCCTCTAGTGTTGCACGTAGCCGCGGGGGTTGTCGGTTTAAAATCCCCTTCAATACCAAACCCGAGACAATATTTATCAACCTATAAGTGAAGCAGCCCAGAGACAAACGCCACCTGAGGGAAATCCACTCCTTGTAGGTATGCGTCTCGCTGTTTCATGAGAGGGCTGAACTCCTAATGGTCCGTGAGGCTCATACTTGTTGATTTAATGCACTCTTTAAACGCAGAGTTCACACGTAGCAAAGTGCAGGATTTGCTTTGGGAGACGATTCACATGGATCCAAATGGCTGACGCCCTTTGTTCCCTCGCTCGGGGCGAAGAAGTCGACTTTATAGAGACGGATTGGCCTTTAGGCCGCGGCTGCACCTAGACCTGGCTCATCTCAAAGTCCCATGCAGCAGCCCCTGCAGTGAATCACTCGGGCTCCGACCACGGCAGCTCTGCAGATAACACAGATCCCTTTGAGGTGAGGGCTGGTCGGCCGCCAGTTCCCTAATGGGAGCTTGTTTATACGTTTGAGTTTTTATCTGTGGAGAAGGGCCCTCCGTCCTACCAAGGCTGGAATTCCTCTCGTGAAAAGCTCGATAGTGCGAGCGTAAAATCACATGGAGAAATAAATGGTGGGAATAATCGGTGGAGGTAGGAAAAGGCAGCGGTGCGCCCGTCGCATGCAACAAGTAGGAGCCGCGATGGTATCTCCGGCCCCTGGACCAGACGCACAGGCAGGGTCCACTTTGCCGTGAAAGGGGGGGAGTGTAAACACGGCCTCGGAGCTCCGGCTCTCTCGCTCATTTTAGGGGCAGAACACTTAAAAGTCCCTGATGCCGAGCTTCGATAGAGCGGTTTCCATTATGCCGCTCTGACGAGAGAGCGGCGTTTTACATGGCGACTCCTGAAAGTGGGGAACTGATGTAGACGTTTCACAGTCTGGCCCAAACCAATTTTTGGAAGGCGGGCCATTTAATCCTGTTGTTACAGGGTGATTAATGTCGGGGGTGCTCGATTATCGTTCACTCATTGAAAGTTCTCCCGAGCGAATCAACTCTATTTTCAGCCTCATGTGGAAGAAACGACTCTCACAGGTCAGCTGGCAGAGAAACGTTCACACTGTTCTGCACGAAGCCAAACGACTCCATCGCATGAACATAATACAGTTGTACCACAATTAGACTTTGAGTCATTTCAGTAAATCAAGTGTAGTATAAATATAACTTTATCCTTTGTTTTGGTTGCAATTCTTAAACAAGAGATTATTTTATAACCTGTATGTGTTTGTAATATTAAGAATGATAGCCATCAGTTAGCCAGCTTACCGTACGTTAATGGCCATGTATAGTTGTATTCTGGCTTCGGTTTTTGTTTGTGATGTGAGGTGAGGGGTATTCAGCTGCAACATGCCACGTCACCACTAGATGTCACTAAATTCTACACACTGAACCTTTAATTCTACACTTTTTTAATTTTCATTCAGCTGACGCTTTTATCCAAAGCAACTTACAAGAAGTGCATTCAACCCCGAGGGTACAAACCCAGGACATCAAGAGTTTCCTCAAAAATAAAGCAAAACTACAAACTACACTTAATAACTCACCCAGGCTGATTCTGAACTTATGGACGGACCAGTTCTTAAGCTTCAGGATAACACTAAAGTATATAAAACTAGAACATTGTCTTAAAAACAGGCAGCATTTTGTTTGCCCGTCTGTTTGACCGAATGTCTCTACGCTCTGCTTGTTAGCTGGTGATCCCGGCAGCGCCCCTGAATGATATAATGAGCCGGTCAGAGTCTCTTCCCTGAGGACAAAACACTGGGAAGTGACCAGCGTCGAGCCGACCTCCCTCCCTGTCCGGGGCCTGCCCATTATCTCACCGGTGTGTTTCCCAGTTAGGGAACCCCCGTGGCTGCCGTCTGACTCTCATCCCCCTCGGCAGCAAAGACCAGAGGAGCTGCAGGTAGCGACTCTGGAACTGGCTCCTGGGGGGGGGGGGGGGCCTCAGTGAGCGCCCCCTTTGAGAAGTTTATGAAATTAACCAATTAGGACCTGCAGGGCAGTGAGATACAGGGAAAGAAAGAGCCTTCTCTCTTTCTCTCTCTCCCTCTCTCTCTTTCACACACATTACACACCCTCGCGAAGCCCAGCATGGATTAATCACTCTGTCTGGATGAATGAATGGTGGCTCACATCGCCGAGGCCTGTTATTTACCATTAAACAGTTAGACAATAAAACTCACGCCACGCAGTCTGTTCGCTGCTTCACGGCCGCTCACACTGCACTTTGTTTCTTACCTTGTTTTTCTCTTTGCGTGTTCTATCTCCCCTCGGCCTGTTTACACAGCATTCCCCTTCTCTCTCACTTTTTCCCCTTATTTCCTCTTGCAACCTTTCTGTATTCCCTCTATCCCTGTCTCCATCACTCCCTCCATCTCCTTCTGTATTTTTGATTCCTTGTTTCTCTTAGTATTTTGCTAAGAAGGAGCAGAACCAGATAATGAGGCGAGCAGAGGTCCCGCACCATTAGTGTCCGATGGAGGAGATCCGCTGGGTTTTGAATGACTCTCCTGTTTTTCTGGTGCCGCGTCGGTTGAGTCAAATCACTCGGTGGTAAACATATTGATGACGCTGACTCATGTGGCCTCAAGCATTTTATTCTATATGAATCTGCAGAGGTTTCCTCATTTCAGGTCTGTACCTCTTCCCCGTTGTACAAGGCAGTGGCTCAATGTTGTTATTTAAACTGGTTCCCTGGAAAACAAATGTTCCCTGAAACACTAAACCACTCACACACCTGATAAAAGTCGTGTTTACTCTCATCTGAGGCTTTTTCTCTGAGGGCGGAGGGAGCTTTTGTTCTCACAGGAAAGTAACTGTGAGTAAATGGCTTCTTCTGAAATGAAGGAAACATGTTCTCATGTCTCTGCATGTGCTTTCTGTGAAATACGATAGAAAGCAGTGCATTAGAAAAGTGTTCCTGCAGAGATCTGGATATTAGGTGGAGGTCTGTTGGCTCCAAAGTTCTGTTTAACCATTTTAATGCAATGGGAACCAGAGTTTCCAGTTGACCTCTGCTGCACATAGAGAACAAGGTAGTGCTCCATGGAAGTAGTAGTAGATTCTGGCAGTTGAGAGTAAAAGTAAAATGTGTATGTGTCACATTCGGTGTCTCTGTAGAAATTTGGGTTCAATATCTTGTCCCAGAAAAGTTTGACATGCAGATTGAAGGAGTCAGGAATCAAACCACCGTCCTTCAGATCACAACCGCCCCCCTTAACCATCTGTGACACAGGTTCAGGAACAATTGCATCAATTCAGTGACTGAAGTTAAGTCTTTGTTAATTGTATCCCAGCTGTCAGAAACAGCACCAACAAACAAAGTGAGCCACCTCAGAAACATGCACACACACACAGACACACACAGACACACACACCTCGTCACACAGACACCAGAGGTGGTCGGCGGACAGACGGCGACTTGTGTCCAGCAGCACGGTCAGTCATATCCCCCCCCGAGAGGCGACATTTACTACAAAACAAATAACAGGAAGCCGCCCTGGCTGCACCGTGAGAATTCCAACAATCCCCACCCTTGTGTCTCGCTCCTTCCCTTCTGCTGCTGACTTAACTCTACGACCTCCTCCAGCCCCGTGTGGCCTCGGTCAGCCTCTGGCCCCGGGGCCGTTTGACACTGAGCAGTGGCTCTGGGTATTGTTTCGCTCACATTGTGCCTCGGGGATCGTTTGTCCGGCTCCTGACGAATTTAGAAGCAAACGCCAAAGAAGGAAAGAGGCACTGGAGGGAGTCGGTTTACGTCTCTGCACGAGTTCTTGATACAAAAGACAATAAAACCGAGAGGAAACATATCTGGATTGTGTTGTTTTTTTTTCTCAGCTGCTCTTTGTCATAATGCCCCCCCTCCACCCCTCCCCCTCTGCTCTGTGATAAATCATTGCAAACGCAGAAGTCGAGTTTTTCCTCGGAAACTCTCGGGACCATCTCAGGTCTTCTCTCCTCGAGTCAGACGCAGGGGAGTTTGTCCAAAAAGAAAAGCCGTCTGCTAAAATCCTCTCTGTCTTTTTGAAACGTCTTGTTCTCAAATGAGGGAAGACGCCATTTATTTGAAAACTCTGTCACATTTCCACCGCTGAAATGACTCATGACATCACAGTGAGCGAGTGGGTCAGTCCGGCTCCTGTAAACAGTCCCGTGATGGATGGTCGGAGCAGCTGTTGTCTGCGAACTCTCTCCACGGATTTCAAATCATATTTTCGTTCTTTTCTCTCGTTTTTTTTTTTTGTAAGTGTCGTTTTGCAGAATTAAACCTTTCTACCCGCTGCTGTTAATCTCCTCACATATAGCATGTCCTGTGTGAGCGTTTACTGCAGACGCCAGTGGTGAGTAACGTGGGTCGGGTTGTAAATCCCACGCAGCGGTCGTAAAGCTGATTTACAGACACCACGGCCGCGCTCGCTTCGAGTTTGAACTAAATCTGGCTCGGCTCTGTTTGTCTTCTAAATCTAGATCCTGGGGAATGTTTAATTAGTGTCAATAGTGGTTTAATTATCCCGTGTGCGTTTTTCGTGTTGTAGATTATGTCCAGCGTGTTGTGCCGTGTAAATACACTTGTGTTACACTTGTGGAATGCATGGAAAATGACCTAGATGTAGTGCAGCTAAAGTCTGACATCCACGCACTCAGGGGATAAATCTTGATTGTGCAGGGAGACAAGGATCTTTACACTTTGTATTTTTACAAATAGCAGAACTATTCTCATACAGATTAAAATTAAGATTAAGATGCATTTATTCGTCCCAAACACATGCACAGACATGCACAGGCACACTCATGCAGGTAGGGAAATTTAACTTCTGCTTTTGACCCATCTGGTGCAGGACACACAGAGCAGTGAGCGACCATGTACGGTGCTCGGGGAGCAGATGTTGGGGGAGTAAGGTGCCTTGCTCAAGGGCACTAGACAGGGTAGGGAGACTCTTGGATTTTTGGACAGATCAATCCAGGTTCGTCTTTTTAATCATAACACAACGGCATTGTTGCTTTGAAAACTTCTTTTTACTGTGAAATGTGCGTTTATATACCAGATGTTTAGCATTAGCTTTGTTTTCAGCACAACATTGACTATCAGACAATCATTTTTTAACATTGATGGACCTATTAACATAATTGACCCCAAAACACACCAAAAACTTAAACTTACTTAAATCAAGTAATTACACTTATTTGAAAGGAAGACTGGTTTAGTTATAGACGTTTTTTACCCGTCTGTCTTGAAAAATAATACAAATATAATAAATATAAGGTCAAACTTGCATAAAATCAAACATTATTTTCGTGGTGTGGTGTTGTCGTCCTCGTTTTGGAAACTCAAACCATCTCTGTTCCCTTTCTCTCCCTGATCTCTGCTCAGTTTCAACTTCTACAACCGTTCCTGGAATTTCCCCCTTTTTTCCAATTTCTCACTACGTCAAAATGTGACAAAAATATTAAGTTATATGCAACAACGCCTGCATCATCTTACTTTTACTCACATGTAAATCAATTTTTGCACAAGAATTTGTTTTTAGAATTTCTTAGAATTTCATATTTATACCTCGTGTCTCGGTGTTTATGTTGTGACTTCGTGAGCCGGCCATGTGATCTGTGATCAGAACCTCCTGAGGGTGAAATGTTTTTCCTGCTTAAAACACAAACCGACTTTGGACAATGTCATCAAGATGGAAATAAACATCACGGCCGAGCGAAGGCGGTGAGGTTTTGGAAACCTGATTACAGGCCTTCGATTTCCGTGCCCACAGTTGACCAAAGAAAATCAACATATTTACTGTACAACATTTCGGGAATAGATGAGAAACGAGACCAAACACACACACGCACACACACAAACTAACTAAACTAAAGAGAGTTTTACAAAAATAGCATCACTCAGCTGCAGAGTATTTGCCAATGATAACATAGAGTCTATTGCAGAAAGTAGAGCACTCCTTTTTGGATGGATTACTTTTACAACCTTTACTTTATTCTGTCCAATAAAGAGACGTCACCGTTCTGGAAGCAGCTGCAACACTTGTGGCCTTTATCTCATCTCTCCCAGCTTCTCCTAAAAGCAGACCTGACCCCCAATTAAGAGTATTTAGGGTAAAGGTTTTTTATCATCTGTGCATATACACTGTACCCTGCACTCGCTTCGACTTATGGAGGTTAACTGGTATCAGTAATCTGTGTTTGTTTTCATACGTGTGTGAGTGTTTAGGTGAGATAGTGCAGAATACGTCAGGCAGAGCTCGGATTAGCCTCAGACCACGTTGAGTGATTCACTCCGGCCTTATCTTAATTCTCTTCAGATAAACTGGACAGCTCTCAGACTCCCACACTCTCACTGTTTCACCGGGTTCCCCCCCGCGTCGGATCCCACCTGCATGTGAATGAAAGTCAGCGATGGGAATTTTGGGATCGGTGCAGATAATTGGGCTCGGAGGTCCTGTGAGCGGCCACACATCTCTGACATGACCCATTGAGCCGCTTCAATTCTCCGGAGCGACCCTTAATAGAACCAGAGTATAAAGTATTCATCACACCTGCTCTACATTCACATTTGGGTTTAATTGCTCTGCATGCGCCGCAGTGCAAAGGCCTCAAATGGCTCGTACTGCGATCAGCTATCCTCCAAAGACAAATTCCTAATCTGTACTACCACTTGTTTTCTTAACCCTGGCTGAAGGATAATGAACATCTGCAGAAATCACACATCTTCATAACATTTTCCAAAGTGGCCCCTTTCACAGTTTGGGTTTGACGTCACCTCAGCCAACTTTTCTCGGCCATTTTTTGCCCCAAAAACTCCCGTCGTGCCGCGGAGAACCAGACGCTCCTGCTCACGGTGACACGCACCATCCATCAGCGACCTTCTATTTGTCAATTCTTCTCTAAACAAAGGAGATGAAGCAAACAGGCGGGATTGTCTAATGGTCCCTCCAGCTGCTGATGCACTAATTGCGGAGGCCCGTGATGGATCTGTGAGACCGGCTGCAGATGAAACCTGTCGCAGATGAGACAACGCACCGAGCGCAGAGACCACGGCATATATCACTCCCACTACATTTCTTTTTTTGATATATAGTTTCCTTCCCCAAACACAGCTGCCCCGTCAAATTCAGGTCCTTATGTTTTTTTTTTGTCCTCCATGCTGCCCCGAGTGTCCAGCTCCACCTGAGATCACTCAGGGGCGAGGGGGACACAGTGTGGGAAACATTATCCACGTCCGGCACTGGAACACAGCTTGACCGTTCTCAACTGTAAATTATGAAGCAATAGTCCCACGCGTTGACAGATTAAACCTTAAAGCCTTGAAATTATTATCTGGCAGAGACGCGTAAACAAAAATAAGAGCTTGTTTTTCAGTTTTCATAACAGAAACGAGTGTAACGTTCTATTCTGGTATGTTGCAAGTGGACCTACGGGCTAAAACTGGATATAGGCTTCCTGTGTGTTACATTAATATGGGCTCGCTTCCACACACTTGAATGCTTTCACCGGTTAAGTCCCCTCTGGTATGCGATAATAGCCACAGAATGTAAAGTACAGCGCTTGATGCCATTTGTCATTGTTTGAGAGATTAATCCAGCGCACACCCCACAGCGCCACGAGACCTCTGCAGACTTGGCAGTGTGCATGATGTAGTCCATTGTATCTACAACAGTCCTCAGTTACAGGGAAGTAAACCAAGCGTATTCATTGATTGCATGGACCTCTGACTAATCATTGGGATTCAAGTGTTTATTTGTGTATATTTTAGATGCTGGTGTGTTAACAGATTATTTAGGAAAGCACTTGTAGTTATATAAAATACGTCCTCACAGCTGAAGGGCGCTCGGTAGAACACGTACCTTTGCACCCGCTCGTTAATATCAGTCCTTTAAATATGCCAGATTTTTTTTCATCACGATTCACTACATTTTTCCTGAGAAATCGGTGAAAAGGAAATTTATCCGTGCCAAGTTCTTTCTCGGCCGATGTTCCATCCTTCCACCAAATTTCATGGAAATCCTTTCTGTAGTTTTATTGCGTAAACCCGCTCTCTCCCTCTTTCATGCTTAATAAACTGATAAGAGTGGTGTAAAGGCACCAGAAAACCCCAAAGTGTTTATTTAAGACGGCAGAAACTTTGTTGATCAACTCCCTCGTTTCTGTGTTTTAAAGCCGATTCCTTCTCTTTAAAGTGGAATAAGAAACGCTCCAGCTGTGTAAACGTTCATGATGCATTCACACACTTTGCCTGAGTGAACGTCCCTGCTGGCGCATCGATGCTCCAACGAGCAGACGTGACACAATCTCTCAGTTTGCTCTGAGAAAGGGAGAAACGGGGATTAACACCACAGCAGCAGAGAATATATTGTTTTTCATATTTGGCCTGTAAGCGCTGAAACGATAAGAGCGAAAGAGAGATGCTGATGAAAACGTAGATGTTGCACTGAGTGAGACAGTGTTCTGATAAGGAGGGAGAGAAACAGTCGTAGTGTTGAAACCGGTAAATCTGCCGACTGCATCATACGAGCCTCGGTCCGCTAGCCTCTCTCGCCTAATTCCACCCGCGGATCAGTCCAGTCACACGTTTCTCACACCGGGGCTTTCCCCCCCCCCGATTCGGATCCTTAACAATGGCAGAAAACAAACAAACAAGCAGCCATTGGTGTGAGATTATATCAAAATCTTCTCACGACGCGACAAACAAACCCTTTCCGGGCCGCTCGGTGTTTGTTTCACGTGAGCATGTTTGGCTTTCGAGTAAAGAGCCCGATCCTTAAAGGTACCCTGCAAGGCCTGAGGGGGGGGGGGGAGTGCTTTGGACAATTCCATTCCCTGTCTGACTGACCTTAATCTGGATTAGTTGATTTTCTTTCCCTGAATTAACAGCTTGCGGTTCAATTAAACATCACGCAGCCCAATGGGTTTGAATCGTGGTGTTACCGAGTGCCGCGGGGCGCTCGGGGCGCCACTGACATCGCTCCAAGTCCAGTGTGTTTCCATCCGTGGGAATCCAGGCCTCGGCTGTCCAGGCAAAGCCATCTGGCCTGGAGAGACTCTTTTTGGCCTCCCCAGTCTTTGGGCTACCGTGCTATGTGAAGGCGTCCTGAGACAATGTGGAGACACACAGAGCGGCGGCGGTGGAAGCGTTAGAGAGACCCTCTGAAAGGCAGCTTGGGCTCTAAACTATGAAAACATTCCTCAGACGTATGCATTTTCATGTGCTTGAGTTAAAGCTTTATGTGTAGAGACAAAGAGCCGTGTTGTACAGCAACAGTAAGGTTGAAGTGAAAGGCTTCACAGGTGAAGAGAGGAGCGCCTGCAGGCCTTTGAGCAAGGCTCTTCCAAATACCGCTGCTTTCATGATTTGAATTTATTAACATTTTTACTCTTTTACCTCTAAGGAGGTTATGTCTCATTGCTGTTTGTTTGTTTGTCTGTCTCCTAGCAGGATTACGCAAAAACCTACTTTACAGATTTTTCACCCAAGACAGAACTCATTATTAATAATGCACCTTGACATCGCTGGCCAACCGTCATTAAACCAAACAGAACTCTTTGTTTGTTTTTTTTGCTAGATTACGCAAAAAACTACTTGAAAGCAGTTTGGGTCGGGGAAGAATTGATGGATCATGATGAAAGAGCTTTTAAAGGACTGATATCTATGAGTTGGTGGAATTTGGTGCAGCTCTTTTGAATTTGAGGGGACTGTTGGGCCTTAGCGGTGGTATGTGCTCCACTGAGTGCCACCCTGTTTCCTCTAAGTACTTAAAAGTGCTGAAACAGGGAAAAGGAAAGAAGGGCTCAGGCTACTTTCCCTTTAAGGATTTGAAAAAACAGTTTTGATTTATATCCACTGACAATAAACCGAGTCCACAGTTTGAACCTGAGCTCCGGGATCGTGAATTATAAACATCTTCTCAATAAATAACATTCGGAGGAAAAGGCACTTAACCACTTGTTCGAGCCACGACTGCCTGAACAAAGCCTCCCGGTCGCCGGCAGCAGACGGCTGACCTTGCACCGAGCAGCGGGGGTGAGACTGTGTAACCGTATGAACGTGAGACAGACGACTTGACAGCGTCCTCTGTGAAGAAAGACGAGAATTCACTGGTCCACCGGTGAACCGAGCCTCGTGTCAGATGGAAATTATATCACCGCAATGGAAAATAAACCTCTCGCTGTGTGACAGTCTGGTGCATTAAATTACACAGGGGTGGGGGGGGAGTGGAGATGCACAGCTTTGTCAGAGTATTTTATTATTTTTCTTAACCCTCAGGCTATTGTTTGAGCAGGTAGCTATAAACAGTGGTGGACCAGAGCTGGATTTACTTGAAACCTGAGCTACATGTCAGAGGGATCTCAAATGAAAGAGGAGCCCTCTCGACTGGTGGCAAAATAGCAACAGGACTTAAGTCCCAGAGGGGGACAGACAGGAGGACTGTGCATGTGAGGCCGGAGGACAGACTGGAGTCAGTCAAAAGAGATAAGACATGAGTCAGGCTGATGGTGACGCTGGATGTTGGTTCTAAACCTGTTTTCATTTCCAAGAGCTGGGATTTTCTGCGCCGTGCTTTCATTATGGAGTTCTATTCTGGGATTCTCTTCTGTCGAGTGTTTGCAGCGGACCCATCATGGGATTCTTAAAGGAAAACCTCTGACTTCTTTTATTCCCCAGGATGAGTCAAAGTTAATAAAAGTCTGTACCTCAACATGGGGCCCTCTGTGCTTGTTAAAGGTTTATTAGATTAGAACATTAACGTAGCGGCAAGCAACGATTTTTCTATATGAGGAGATACAGTGGAGCAGTGGAGGCCTTGTTCTTTGTTTCGGAAGCCGAACCCGGGCTTGTGTTCACGTCAGTGCACGTGGAAGCTGGTGCATGAGACTCTCCGTGTGCACGTGAATACATTGAGATGATCTGCAAACAGAGAGGCTAAGTTTTCTTCCTTTAGTGACATTTTTCAGACGGGGTAGCTACATACAGCTTAATGGGCTACGTCTATGCTAGCCATGCTAACTAGGCGCTATAGCTAGATTGCATGCCCTCTTATAGCAAGGTTAGCTACAGCACTTATATACAAACATATCATAACAGGAGGCATTTCAATGATTGATTCAGTCTCCTCTCGATTGGTCCTGGTAACCGTGTGATGGACAGATGGTTCGTCCAATCACCTGCCAAGTATTTTTTTTACAACCTGTGTATTTTTCCAGTTTCTAACAAAGTCTTCCCAGATGGTTTCCTGTAACAAACCATCTGGCGCGTCATGTTATGTTGAATGCCCTCATCTCTCAAGCCTCATACCCTCAGGTTGCGATTCTCTATCAAATATTTTTGAAATCTCAAACTTTGAGTGATGAACGCGCTGATATCTCCTCCGGTTTTTCGACAGCTGTTCTAGCGAGAGAGTAAAATCGACTTTGTGTAAAGTTGGATGTTTTGACCGAGTGCCCATTTGAGGTCACAAGAAAGAAGGTCTTAAGTACGTTATTTATTTCCTGGAGATAAAAAGATGTGCGGTCAGGATTTAAAACAATGGCAGAAGGCGGGAGGATGAGATTCTAAAGAAAGAGGCAAAAGCTTTTTATTGGTACGCTAGTTTTTTTAATACTATAATTAATTACACACAGATGTTTGTGTGTCGGTGCGGTTGTGAAAGAATATCTATCTCTGTCTGAATATGATGTGAGTGTTGGCACAACATCATCAGTCTGACTCGGTGGAACAAAACCAGAAGCACGGCTGAGTGGGGGTGAACAAAAAGAGTGGGGGGGTTGGAGGGGGGGGGGGTTCAGGAGAAAAACAAGAGAGGTTAAGAGGAGGAGAGAATAACAAGAGAAAAGGAGCAGAGAGGAAAGACAGGAGGACCGATTGACTTTAGGGCCTCACTTGTCTTTTTCTCGTCTCTCAATTGCTGCACTCGTTCCCCTTCTCCACTCCCTCCCCCACCCCCCTCTCCACCCCCTCTCTCTCTCTCTCTCCCGCCGTGCGAAGTGGAGGGTTTCATCCATGCATGCCGGGTCGTGGTGGTGGTGGCGGCGGTGGGGCGGTGGGGGGGGGGGGGGGGGGAGGGGGGGGCTGGACTCTGTGGAGGTGAAGGTGGTGACTGGTCCTGTCGGTGAGCAGATCAGATGTGACACTGTAAGCCCCTGTACCCGGAGCAGCTCTTCTGAAATCCTCCTCGCTGCACTGACTGACGTCCACCAGACGTCCGGCGGCTCAGACTTCACCAGTTTTTTTTTTTTAATGTTTGGGTTTTTATTCCCGCTTCCCTGGATGATGACGTGCAACTGCCAAAACCAGTGTTTAGATATTTTTAGCAGGGGGGTCCACATTGTTTTAATACTGGGACAGTTTGTGGTCACACGGACGTTTTCCCTGAATCCATAAAAAAGTTTTGAAACTGGTGGATGACAGATTGGGGTAAATACTGTTTTC
The DNA here is from genome assembly GCF_949316205.1 of Platichthys flesus. Classification (NCBI taxonomy): domain Eukaryota; kingdom Metazoa; phylum Chordata; class Actinopteri; order Pleuronectiformes; family Pleuronectidae; genus Platichthys; species Platichthys flesus. The sequence continues at coordinate 2,819,199 of NC_084952.1, read as the reverse complement.
ATTATGAGGACTCATCATCGACGTCCTGGACACAAACATGGAAAATAAAAGCAGATCTTAATTTCTATTGCCTAGATAAGACTTTTAGACTAAACTTAAAGATTTAAAGACGCACATCTCTGGACGTGTTGTTTATGATGTTGTGTAAATGTTGAATTAATATGTCAGGGCTGTGTTTGTGTGTTCTCCTGGGTGGATGATCCGCTGTGTATCTTCCCCATGTTGTTTTCCAAAGATATTGATAATGACTTTAGATTCTTGTTGTCGCTCCTGCTCCGAGACTAAACATTCACCCCCCCGCCCCTACTAGTAAACACGGACTGTCGGACTTCGGTGGTCACGGTTTTAAGAAGCCCATTGTTTGAGTGATGGCTGATTGTTGGTTTCACTTCCCAAGGCAGTCGGAGAAGAACAGCATCGCTCTTTTGTTGTCTGAGTATTTTTCTGTCAGTCACATTCCCAAATACCCACAAGTCTTGTTTTTCGGTCTGCCCGTCTCTGTTCTGAGGCAAAAGTCTGGAGGATTTATTTAAAGAAAAAACAGATAGAAACGAAGAGCAGGAGACGCCTGCGTTCTCTTTTCCGTCTCTGCTGAGCCACAAAGTATATGTCAGAGCTGCAGGAGAGGTCGCCGAACAAATCACACCCTTGTGCTGAACCGGGGTTCTGACCCCCGAGCAAACTGAGGGCTCCCACAATGCAACTGCTCCGAGGAATAAATCATCACCTTCTGACCTCGCACGCTGACCCTGCAAACCCTGGAGAGAACCTAAAGGTGTTATGGATGATAGTGGAGACTGAGAGAAAGGAAAGAGGAGGGTTAGAAAAGAGAGTCTGAGCAGCGTCCTCTCTCTCATGGGGCGTCTATGGAGCCTTTATGAGTTGACAATTAATAGTCTCTGTAGGTTTCCTGAATGGGGAATTGAGACGAATTGTCTCTCGGCCATTCAGCTGCGTTCAAGCGTGCCGCCAGACAAAAAGAAAAAGGAGAAAACCCACGACTGTGAGGGCGAGTTAGCCATTGGGCTGTTTTTGAAACATTTCCTTTTGGTTTTGCAGACAGAGGCCCTATGGGAAGACCCCCTCTCACTCCCGTGTGCACTCACGCAGACGTACACATCACTCGGTGGTGAAGTGACCATTTCAAAACGCCAGACATCTGCCAAAACAGAGCCCGTATATAAAGTAGTGATCTTTCAACAGGTCTATCGCACTGAGAACCATTTAGCCACGGGACTGGTGAGAGAAAACAGATCATATCGAGGCTGACATTTGTTTGTTCGCGCTTGACGTCTGAAGGCAGAAATTATATTCGCTCATTTCGGTAGCCGCAGAGGGACATGCTACACGCCAGTCGCTTTTACTCCTCAGACAGTGAGGCATTGATGTTACAGGCCCGGGCCCTAAATCAAGGAGAGAGTGCCTCAAATTATGTGAAACTCCAAAGGAATGACAAGCAAAGTTCTGGTGCACATCCGTAAAAAAACCCTAAAAGGATGAAGCTGGGAACAGTGGGAGATAATGAAATGTGCAGGCAACATGTGAAGGCTATTGAAGTCGTGTTTTGTTTCTTTTTAATCCGCTAATGATGTCTTAGAGCCCGAGAATTCGTCCTTGGCCACAGAATTTCTTCCCATACTCGGGGCTGAAGTGCATACAAATGGCTTGTTAATTAAGATGGATGGTACTTTTAAAAGGCCCATCTTCATGATAATAAGAGAGTTGCACATGTGAAGCGCAGGGAGACCTCCGTGTAGCCGACGCACATGTATGAATGTCCGCCGTGTGATTGGTGCACAGTTTTCATTTCCCTCCGTTTGTCTATCTGTGTGAGAGGAAAGCGGCCGAGCTATCTCCAGGCGCTGTCGTCTGGTAGCTTGAATGGCCTCAGCAGCGGGGGGGCTGTCCCTCATTGTCAATTTATTTGGCAGAAGTGTTTTTTTTGCACCACCTCATGTTAAATTCATCAACATTTCTCTGTCATTTTCTTTTTTTTGTCTTCTGTTGCCCCTCAGAATGGCTTCGGATCAGGTTCTCTGGCCAAGCTGTTTCCTGCTGAGGTCCAAATGACCGCGGCAGATGTATGGTGCACCAAAACTAAAAGTTTAACATGCAGGACAGTCAAGCATATGCATTAGGAATATTTGGTGTGAAGAAATAATGTCATTATGGTTTGTTATGTTTGAATTTCATCGCATACGTATTTAAAATTATTTATTCCTTTTATGTTGTGTTTTTCTGTTCACCTGGTAAATCTAGGTCCAATATTCATTTTATTTCTTGGTCTGGTTTGGTCTATTCCAAGCATTCAGTTATAGTTAGATGATTGATAATTTTCTTGATAAGAGTTTGTTAATGATATAATAATATGTCTGTGCTACAGCCAAGAGGCAATTAGCTTAGCATGACGTTTTTTGGCTCCTTTTTGAAAGTTTGAAAATGCAGCTAAAATCCAAATCTCTAGTTTCTCTAATCAGGACAAAATGTATAAACAATAATTTTAGTTTTTTGAGACATGGCGGTAATATTTATATGCATTGCATTGACTTCCAGAGGTCCAGTCATCTCAGTTCATGTTGTTGTAACAACCACAAATTGTGATTTCTTTTATTTGTGTCTAAGTTTTCATGCCCAGCTAAGCTGCTCACTTCCCAGCCGCGGCTCCACACCAAACACACTGATTGGAGATATGTGATAGAGATCTAAAGACGGGTCTGAGCTGTGTGCTGGATTAGATATAAATACCGGTAGAAATATCTGAACTTCTATCCATTGTTTGAAGGTATCACTGAAGCCACTATTGTATTTTTAGTTTGGTCAGCATGAAGCTGTGGGTGGCTGTCGCGTTTCATCCCGGAGTATAGGTCAGCCACACACACACACAGACACACACACACACACACACACACAAACGCGCACACACACTCTCTCTGTTGCTGGGCCCAATGTTGAGGTTTTCAGGGGTCGTTCACATAAACACTGGCTCGAGGGGCGGGGGGGCCTGGAGCTTTTCACACAACAACTCCTGTCTTGGATTAAAGGATCTTTTTTTTCGGCACCACACACACACACACACACACACACACACACATTCCCGTCTCACCATGCTCCACTTCTCCACTCACGGTCGTTCAGATGTAGTAAAGTTTATCTCTTTATCTTGACCTCAGTTGTTTGTTTGAACTCCGTCATCCTGATGTTACACACACTGACTTGCAGAGCAGCCTTACTTACGTCCTTATATAAGCTGCTTTCACATGAAATTTCCCAGAGGGGGATGTGTGTGAAAAGGCAAACGTCTAAGTGTGTTACTCTGGAATTCTTATGGAACTTTCCTGTCTATCCCCTGGTGAAATGTCCAGAAAATATTAAGAGTAAAAATTCACAGCATAAGATTGGACGTGTTGATGTAGATTCCAAAATATGATGGAAGTGAAAGAAAACAACTTTACAAACAGAGGAAACCGATTTTGTTGTTCTTTACCTGAAAAGTGAAAGGGGTCAGATTTCAGAACCAACAGCAAACAAGTATTTTTACCCTGTTAAAAGTTCTTTTAATAGTTTTTCCTTTCTCTTGCTGTGCGTTAGGACAGAGGATGTCACACCATGTTAAAGCCCTATGAGACGGATTGTGTTTTGTGAATATGGGCTATACAAATACAATTTGATTGATTGATTGATTGGAGTAGCTGGAACAACACGTCTTTGATGTGATAAATTCTCAAACAGCAAAATCTAGTCTAATGAATTCTTAATCCCATCAGTGCCAAACCCAGCCCGGAGTTCTAGGTCGCAGAATTAGCGTAATGTTTCCACTCTATCTTCCCAGATGTGACTTGTAAATAATTAGGTCAAACTGGAGAGATCTCTTTCACTAATGCATTTCTCTGTCCCAGCCCAGCTCCTGTAGATCTCATGCATTTATCAGCAGCTGACAGCGACTGTGAAATGGAAGCCGCAGTCGTCTTTAAAGCCTCGCGCAGACCTTCCAGAAGTTTTGAAAAGAGATACCGGCTCCATAAAAATGATATCTTATATTTACTGCATTTCACTTTTTATCTGTTTAAATCCCTCTAATGTGAAGCCTGACGTTAGGAGCTGAGCCATATGGAACAATCCTCCCCGTGTCAAGACGTATATTTGACGAATCAGATCCAATTTCAATCAGAATAAGACAATAATTGAACTTTTTGGGACATAACCACAGGTTGAGGAGGTACTTCTAAGTGTGTAGCTTTACTGCATTTGGAAAAATAACAAGATTCTGCAGTGAAATCAAAAGTACTTATTGTGAAGAATGGCCCCTTCAGAGCTTTAACCTATAAGCCATGTTTTGAAATTTGTTTCTGACTACTTTGTTTAATTTCTAGCGGCATGTTATATTGCCGCCTTCGGGATAAAAGCCGAAGCTTGTGCGTCCAACTGTGGGGATTTTTCCTCTCTTTCATATCAGTTGACGGATTACAGACTCATCTACGGGCTGGAAAACATTCTCTAACCTCTTGTCCTTTGTAAAACTGTCTGAAGTTTTTTATTTCCATCAGGATTAATGCAAACACAGGCCCCTTGAAAAGTTGATGTTATCAGAAAATTACAAATGAGTTTATCTTATGTTGAATACAAAGTTTGTTTTAGCAAACTAAGAAGAGTAAGTGCAGCCAGAAGAAGTAGAAGAATAGTTTTGCTTTGAAAGTTGCAGCGAAAAGCTATTAAAAAAATTTAATATCCACAGAAATGCTTAACCGAGAAGGATGAGGTTTATTACAAGTTTATTTGATCCCTGAAGTGATTCAAAATCTGAAAATCAAGTTCTTTTTATATCTTTTTTGTACGTTTTTGTTTTAGCAATCTCAGAATTCTGAGTTGCTCTCCTCTCCATGGTCTGAAGGCTTGAAGGACCTAATTGGAGGTAATTGTGGAGAGGGCGCCGTGATAAGGCCGCAGACTCACGAAGCGTCAGCGACCTGAAGACTGATAGACGGCTGACTCCGGTTCTGCTCTCCCTCCATTAAAGAAAATGTCCTCTGAAAAGAAAGACAACTGATAACAAGGAAATCCATTTCTTTCCCCCTCACATCTTCAAAGCATGCTTTTCACAAACAGGCTAATTATTTTGTTTTCTACCTTTCATCTCACAAGACGGAGAAAAATGCTTGTTTTGATGTTCGTCTAACCTTTTAATCCAGGGATACAGAAACACGCTGCGTTTAATAGGCTATGGTAATTTTCGATGACAGCTTTGAATTGTGCTCCGGCTTCAAGGAGAGCTAAATCATGTCTCGCCTCCATTAGCTCTACTCTGATCTTGCACAAGGTCTAATTAAACTTTCCATCCAACTCTCCCAGGTAGGAATAATGGGGGAAGAGTTATGGCTGTTTATAGCGAAGAAGAAGAAGCCCAGTTTGCACCAGTCATGGCCGGATACGGGACCATTAAATATGGCGATCCATCACGATATGCTCCCACTCTCCCGTGTGCGGAGATGTGTACGAGCCCAGAGGCTCCTTGAAACAGGACACCAGTCCAGATGACCCGGTGGGTTATTAGTTCTGTTGGATTATATAACCCACCAGAAACGCTCGGAGGGAACCTGTGTTGGCGAGGGGCTTGCAGGGGGCTTGAAGGGGCCGGCTGTAGACAAACACTCTTTTAACAGTTGGTGAAGTGGTCCACTGAGAGGACAGTGATCCCCTTTATGAAAACCACTTGTCCAACAATGTCTCTCCCCTCGGTGCTCACATAAGGCCAAGGTGCTTTGTGATTGTTTGCAGGCTCTCCTGTTTTGTTTTGTCTGTCTCTTTCTCTAACTCCCTCTTGCTGTTTTTTCTCTTTTTGTTTCCATGGGACTGCAGGAGATTTAGGGGGGGGGGGGGTTATGATCGTATCCTGACTTCACTCTTGCACCGAGTGCTGAGGTTTGGCTGGCGTCCAGCTTTGTCTGCTTTTTCCCGGGCACATTCCCATCTCCGGTATGCTCAAATTCCTGTCTCCAGAGCGCGTGCACTTCTCCGGGCCTGAAGACTGCGGTCGGAGGATGAATTGCTCTGCAGAAGATTGTTTGACAGGTCGAGGCTTTTGGATCCGTACACGCGTTCAAGAGATCAGTTTGACCTCGTCTTTAATTATTTAGCTGTGTTAACCTTCATTATTAAAAGACAGAGGTGTGAGATGGCATCTTGACCGGCGTCCTTGACCCCAAGAGCCCGCGAGGCCTTAGGGCTCATAAATCTCCAGCCAAGGGTCGACGACGTTTCATCTAAACAGTTGAAACGACCACGAGGAGGGGCAGCAAGGGAAGTGAAATAATGAGGGTCTTGTCAACATGGTCTGCAGAGCTGCAGTTAAAAGCAGAATTCTATCAACCCAGTCCCTCAAATAGCGGTTATTCGTCAGATGTGCACAGATCATTCCATACGGTTTTCAGATTAAGCAAGGAAAACACAGACACAGGTCTGGGCTTCTTCTAGACGCTCAGTAATCCATTTCCAAAAACTCGCAGGGTGACAGTTTCCTTCATACGATACAGTGGCTCCTAAATAGTGCAGGATCTTTTGGCTAAATAAAGGTTTTCCAGTATGCATGGACTTCACAATCCCCTGGACGTTTGATCCTGGTGTTGAAGCAGCATTGGGACGTCCTTGCTGACCTGCATGGGTGCGGTTTCTCGAGAGGTTTTGCAGTCAGTGGTTGGAAGGGGAGGGGGTGGGGGGTGTACCCTCTCCGTCTGAATATGAGAAGGCTGTGTGATGACTCTCCTGCTCCTTTTGGGAAATGCAGCAGCTGGATTACTTGTATTTCTCTGCCTCTGTTGGAATATTTAGCTAACCAGCCCAAGCTGTACCAGCCTTCCTCTCTCCTCAGTGTCTCACACAAAGTCGAAGGCATCAGACCAACGTCACCTCAGATAACCATCATATCAGCGTTCACAAACTCTGCATTATTCCTCTGATCACATTAGTTTTGCTTATTTATTAATCATACTTCAATGGAGTCGGCGCGTTTCAAAGGGATTTCGGTCGCTGACTCGCTTTCGTGGCATTACAACAATTTCTTTGTGCAATTTAACTGTTTGTACTTTGCCAAAAAAACTGGGTCATTACTTTTAACAGCGCATAAGTCTGGCTGTGATTCAGTGATGAAGTGTTATATTTGGAATTGATTTGTAATCCCATTTTTATTTAACAAATTAGGTCCAACTCCGGGCTCAGGAGCACATGAGTGAGAAGGGATGATGCAAAGTGGAATCGTTCAATCTCAGCGGCCAGAATATAACGAGAGCTGGAAGTCTGCGTTCCCCCCCAGCCCTTGACCCCGACTCGTCAACAGCATCTAATGAGACATTTAATCATTTTGAAATGATTGTTTCCTGCAGGAGACGCACCCTGCTCCAGTTTTTACGATCAGATGAGCTCAGCTTTTACAGGCCAACTGTTGCATCAGTTGCACTCAGAGGTCGCTTTTTTTTATTATTTGGGGGGGGGGGGGGGGTTCAGAGAGGTCTGGGTTTTGGAAAGAGGAAAAAATGTCAGTGCTAATGATGTGATTTTTACCCTTCTCGCTCGGAGGCTCGCGGTGTTCAGTGGAGGAAGCATGCACTGGATTACTCATCCGTAATGCAAACCATCGCTCACCTAATTAATCTCTACTCTCTACCGGTTATTAAAAACAACTGAGTCGGTAACTGACAAAATATGTGCACAGCCGACACGGGACTGTGCTCAAATAATACGTCTCCGGCTCCTGCAGTGAGTCTCTTCCCCCCCCCCCATCCCTGTGTCTGACTGACTGCAGAGCATTTGGCAGGACGACAAGTACGAGACGTCTCAGAGTAGGAAACATGAAAACCAGTGCTGCTTCCACTTCTCAGATGTGGGTAAAATGGCAAAGGTTGTTTGCTCTCGGTGATACAGGTGAAGCTTTTTGCCTTCAGCTGTAACCGCAACTCTGGTTTCTCCTCACTTTGGATTTTAACGGTGGGACGGGAGACATATTTCGGTATATTCTGTGGCTCTTGAGGTGAAGGTCTGTGCTTTTGATGTCTGCAGACTATTTTTACTTCTAGAAGCAAGTCTTTTTTTTTAAGGAATGGGTAAATGTGGAGGGTCAGAGACAGCGACGTGCTCCGGAAAATGTCCAGAAAGGCAGTCGATTTTACAGAGTTTTAATAGTGCAGCATGCATGATGGGCGATGCCTGTGTAGAGCAAATCAGAAGGAGGATATACCGTAGATATTGGATATTTGTATTGTTCTTTAACCTCCATTGATTGTGAGAAACATCAACACTTAATTTGCTGTTCAACACTAGTTTTTAGACAAGATTAGTGGATTTTCACATCTATGAGCAAATTTCATTGGGATTATATCTTTGTGGGAAACAGTTCTACAGATTATCAAATATAACTGGGACATTATTTATTGGAACAAGTTGTTTTTTCTTTAAAATGTATTCCCCCACTTTTAGCCCCACAAACACATTAATATTCACCGCCATTATATTGGAGTCACTGCAGAAATCTGCAGACACTCTGCTGTGAAAGAAATACTGTATTTCTTTATGTGAAATAGTCGAACTGACCCTTTAATCTTAAATTCCATGCGTGAGAAAGGAGAGCAGATTTCAAACCATGTGCTCAGACGTCTAAATTATCCCACCTGTCACTCCTTCGTGTTTCGTCTACACTCTGGCAGTTTAGGGACAAGATGAATTCATCACTGCCGAGGTCAAGCTCCTGGACAAATACCTTCCATCACGTGAGGTCTCATAATCGTCGGCGCTCGGGAAACCACTCAACGCGTGAATCATTCATCCGTCTCCATAAATAATAAAACCCTGGCAGCCAGTTAGCAGCACCTGCAACCCGAAGCAGTAGTCCGTGAAACACAATCTTTACCTTGTAAACTAATGTGTTTCACCTGCCTCGGCGTCTGGGTCCCCGGCTCGCAGGTAGAGGGAGTAGAGCCTCTCCCCCTGTCGCTCTCAGCACCCCCCCCCCCCCCCCGACCTCGCTTCCTCTTCCTCTGATGAATTTTTCACCGAAGCTCTTTGATAATTTTTATTGTCCCGTGGGAGCATTGGTTATGCAAACTGGAAGCGTGAGGCGTAATTATTTCTCAAAACTGCACTTCTGCCCTAATTAGTTCCCTCCTCAGAAGTGGGCCTTGCATTATTTACACATCAAGGGGACACACAGGGCGGGAGATAAATATTCATTGTTTGTTGACTCGGCCCCGGTCCCTCGGCTCGGGCGCAAGTTGAGTCGAGAGCAGCTGCCATCGTGAACTTGTTTATACGACTTGTGCATCGCCTGCTGCCCGGGACATAATTTGTCTTGTTCTTCTGTAATTATCTCCGCTCATGCAGAGACACACAGACACCAACCCAGAGCCGGTTTAATAAGTGGACAACATCCTTACCGGGGCACAAGCGCATCACACATGAATGAGTGTTTTCGCCGATGAGATTTTTTTCGTAATTGTGACACTGCCCCCCCGCTGCAGCAGTGGCCTCCGAGCGGCAAACAGCAAGAGGCATATTTTATTCAGTTTTGAATGTGACACCATTTCCACCACGTCTCCCTCAAGCCTCTTGTTCTGGGTCATCCTTAATGAACTGAACTTTTTCTTTAAGAAGGAGTCGGTGGCAGCTGTTTTCGAGGAGTTTCCTGCTTCTGTTTGTTGCAAAGCAGATTTGTGGGGCACGTGGAGTCTGCTTTTCCTGTTAATAGCCGGGGTATGAATAGGCCGCTGTATCTGACCCTCCACCCTGGTGGTCATACGGCCTTGAAGCCTATTGTCTGCTCCACAGATGCCTGCTGGGAAACGCTCGGTCCTTTTAATAACAGCGTCCATTATAGACCTCTGACAACCTTTCTTTTCCGCATTTTCTTGTTTCATCCGACAAATGCACAGTTGGGTTTTTAAAGGGGTTGTGGAAGAGAGGTGGGGGCATCAAGTGACGCCTGGCACAAGAATTACCATAATCACTGTCAACATTAATGGAGATCCTATCACCGGAGAATTTAAACACAGCTTTTCCATATTTATAGAAGCAATAAACAGAGAATGCCTGTTATGATTCAAAACGAGTCGTGTTTACTTGCTTTGAAATGCATATTTGAGTTAGTGGATGAGTTTAAGTTGGGGGATTCGAGTGGAAATGTAATATTGCCGCAGTAGACACAGAACATCTGAAAGTACGAATGTCTCACTTTCCCTAAGACATTTGTAAAGCCCAGCTTGTGTAACTGATTCCCATTGTGCTGCCATATGTAGCTTCCTTGATTTCCTGCAGCAATAAACACATTTATATGTACAGGCTATTGCTGTAATAATGTTTTTTCAAGTGCTAGTTTTTATATATTTGTGTGTAAAACACAGGGAAGTTTGCACAGGGACAGTAGACGTGTTTTCATGGATGTCAATAAAGTCTGAATAAGACACCGACATGTGAAAACCTTTTTCGTATTAAGTAGAGTAAGTTCATACTTGGAATAAGAAATAATCAAATCAAGACATGTAGCATTCTGACCTGGAGTTCCATTATGTAGACATCTTTATTCCCATTATAACGTCCTACTGGAATCTTCACAGTATTTTGCAACATCGACATGAAGCAGCGTCCAACTGATTGATGACGCATGCACTCGGTTCAAGAGCAAATAATGTTTGGTCATGAATAATACTCGGCTGGAAGTTTGGAGGAAACACAATTTGTCAAAAATATTGTATTATCTGACGTTAAAACTTTCCTTGATTGAAATTTAAAGGCCATAACCATGAAAATCCACATGATCCTTAAGTAGAAAAAAAGTTAAATGTCTCATAACTTATCCAAACAAATGATCTAATCCCAGTTTTCATTCTCGCCACCGCTGCGTCTGTATTAGATTTAGGTTTATCAGCGCTTCATGGGACGGAGCTGATCCACATGGGGGGTCTGCGGTCGACAGTGTAATGTGTGTTTATTTAGGTTGTTAAGACATGAAAGTGAAAATCCCTGAGCTGCAGTAGCTTTTCTCTACTGTTACACACATCTCTGTGGAAACGAGCCTCCAGTCATTTTATAAACTGTACATTTTCCATAAGCTCCCCTGACATGGGGGTAAATGTGGTCTACCATAGACCTGCAGCTCTGAAGAGATATGTTAGTTTATCCAGTATCTAGTATGCAGCCATCACTACTGTACAACAGCTAACACAACAAATGCTAATTAATTTGACTACTATCGAGACAGATTAGTAGATAAATCTTCAAGGTTTATTATGCTATCTAGATTTAGCATTAGCATTAATTCCTGTGATTTCAGCTGTAAAAGGCAGAGATCTTTCCCAAGCTAGCATTAGTTAGCTTAACTTGTTTGTTTGTTTCTAGCTCGAATTTTGTGATTTTACTGCTTTGTGGTGAAATTGTGCAATATTACACATAACTTAACGCATCATTTTACATTCTAATACACATGTAGCTTTGGTATTTGAACTTCTTACCTTATTAGCTACATGATTTTAGTTTTTACGGGCAGTAAAAGCAAACTTGTGTCCTCCCTGTTAAGCTTTCAGGACCATTTTAACCTATGAGCAAGGTCTATGAATTTATCTCTTTATTATATATATATTTAAATTAGTGATTTGTAGTTATCCTCACCATGTAAAGCCATGTGAGTGTCACTGGTCAGACAAAGCTAAAGCTAACTTTAGCCAACCTTAAGCTCTGCTAAGCTAACACTTTCCTCAGTCATGACTACATCTGTTGTCTGTATGTGGTTCACAAACTAAAATACTCACGTGTTCGAGCATCACTTGGATTCGCTGTCGGGAAACAGTAAGTAGCAGCTAAGGTTAGCAGCAACCAACACTAGCTAGCACTAGCTACAGTGCCAATACTAGCGCGTTTATTAATTTTTCTTGCATACTTGTTTTGGTTTTCTCAAATTTACATCTAAGCTGCAGAATCATTTTTATGCAGTTTAACAGATGCAGACTTACTTCAACAATGTGATAATATCTCTGGATGAAACAATAATTCAGTCGATCTTTCACGTTGGCACACAAGACCTCGTCCTTTAACTGATTTTCCCCTCGAGCCCTCGGTGAGTCAGAGAGTGAGAACTTTCCACTCACCGTGCAGCTCCTCCATCGTCTGGAATCCGAGCGGATCGACATGTTGTGTCATTTGTCCTCCTAACAGCTGTGGAAGGCCGAGTTTGGCTGAGCTCTGATGGAAACTGTGGTGTTTACTCTTCCTCTGCAGGTGGAGATCACGCTGCAGGACGTCAACGACAACCCGCCCGTCTTCCCTAACGATATCCTCGACGTGACCATCGAGGAGAACGTCGGCGACGGCTTCAAGATAATGCAGCTAACAGCCACGGATGCAGACCAGGTAATAGCTCCCCAAGTTTCTATTTGGTCCGACAGTGTTTTTCTACTTTCCTGCGTCCGTTTTCCACTCCACTGCTCTCGGAATAGATATCCAGGGAGTGATTTGCATTAGAAATATGCTCTAGGTTTTTTGTTCCTACGTGGTGTAGAAACCACTGCAGATTCAAATGGTTTTATGAGGCTAATGCAGCTGAATTTGAGCTAAGTCAACATTTACCGTCTTTATGTTGGACCTTTCTTATGCAGATATTCATGGCGGAGGAGCCGAGGCAGGAAACGCTGCCTGTCTCCGGGGAACCTCTGTAAACCTGTGATATTTATTATGAAGGAGAGAGTAGTGCAGCATACATTATGACTTTTATATGCAGGTAAATATATACTTTAACAGCGTTTTCCAAAATTAAAGCCACTCAAGATATTTAGCCGAACGTTATAAAGAAAGAAATAACAGTAATTTAAGAGGATATATTGGAGTTTTCAGAAGATTTTCTTACTGGTTACACAACCTACGACCTTTCTTAAACTTTTTTAAATAATAAAACAAGGCCCCCGTCAGCCAATGTGTTTTTATTGTGCCAATGATTGGATGGAATGTTATAAACGTCATTGGCGTTGAAAAGGAGATCCCCGCCTCACTGAGAGTCTCTTTGACTGTTATTTGGATTAGTCCTAATTCACTCAGTGTGAAGAGCACAAGATTAATCTGTAGTAAAAAACAATGGAGTTAGCTAGAGTGTGGACACCTGCACCAAGGGCTTAACAGTCCCCATTCAATCAAGCTACACCCAATTACACATAAATATCAGTCACCTTTATATGCCAGATCTTTTTCTAATAGATCCACGAATTACTTTCTGGTAAATTGTTAAAAAAACGCCCCAAAACCACCACCCCTCACACGGATCCTGTCAAAATGTACTCTTTAGTTTTTGTGTAATGCTGCTAGATAGAAATCCAGCAAATGTCCATGAAAACCTGGTGATAATGGACGTGAGAGAGTAGAGAGTGAAGTTTTAGTTTTTGATTAATTGGATCACGTAGCTTGAGATAAGTGTTGAAACGGTAATTTAATTTATCAATAACTCGCTGACAGAAACTAATCAACAAGTAATCTGTTTATCAATTTATCATTGACTTTGCTTATTAAGCAAAGACACAGTTAAGGCTTTTCCCTTGGGAGCAAAACTTAAAATTTGGAAAAAGGAAATTAGGATAAGCATTTAAAAAATAAAGCAGCAATGCAGTACGTAACAGAATTGTCTGCTCTACAGTACAAGGCAGATTGTGTTGGTATAAACACACAGAGAACCAGTTTAAATTAACGTCTTCATACATTGTTCTGGTGCAAACACACACACTCATGCTCTCACACACTCTCCGGCAGAATAATAATAAGTGAACGATTTGTCCTTTTCTGGCTCGTGTGTTGACACAATCCGAGATGTGTGGAGGCCAGTGGTGTCACAGAGTTCGGAGGAGAGTGGCCAGCAAATAGATTTTTTCGTCCTGCAGCTCCGAGGAGTCTTCTCCAGAATCCCCACGGTTCACATTACATCAGCAGCATCGCTCTCAATTAGTTAAGAGCTTCATCTTTAGCTGCTTTAGACAGGATATGGACATTAAATCCTGCAGTGAGCGAAACGCAGGCCCTGGCAGCATGTCCCGGTGCTGCGGTCCCTCCGCCATGCCAAAGGACACAGTTGAACTGAATGGAAAAAGTCGGGGCCTTGGAAGCGAGAGCGATTAGAAAGAAGGAATATGGACTCACATATAATGTTTTTTATTGCACAGCTGTTGCCTAACCCCCGTGTCTTCCCTCTGAATGTGCGAAAAGTCGTCTGACCACTTCTCTTTTATCAAAACTGTGTATTGACTGTAAATCTCAGACCCTGGAAATATGTCCGTCTTTCCCACTAAAGGAATTTTAGGGACATGATTTGATTATTTTTCTTTTTTTCCTGCACCCAAGTATTCACAGCTTTGATCCTGCGACGATTTAACATATGGTTTTTAAATCAAACTGTGCAGTTGGTCACTTTTTCCTCACGGGGTCTGGAGCTTTGGTGCATGAGATGAAACTCGAGGCTCTTTTTGTACAAAATGAAGGGTTCATTTTGACGTGCACTTGCAGTAGAGGCACATGCATCGTGCAAAGTGACGAAACTAAAGAACCGTCTCTTCTGCTTTCAGTCAGGGATGTAAAGGAAACAGTGGACAGCTAAAACAAATGCTTTTTAGGAATTACAGATTCTGGAGATGTTTACTCCAAACTTCAGCGCTGCCATGAATAGGTTTGCTAAATAGAAGCCTGTACTTCATTCCAGCTCCTGGTCTGAGCCAGATATGACTCCGGCCAAGTCTGTGCCCACATCCTTACGCAGGAAACCTAAGTTGCGCTGACACTAAGTGTACGGAACGCATTGGTGCCGTTGCTGAGAAAGCCACATGTGTGAGCCAGCGCTGCGTAGCCAAGAGTGCAAGCTGTTGGCCAGCTGACGGGCTGGATTCAGACATCACAGTGATCCCAGTGATTAAAATGCTGTTTCTACGCATCCGTTTTTTGCTACACCCATTTCCATCCCGAATAGAAAGAGAGGTTTTGCACGAGGGATGAAAGGAAATCGATATAAAACTTTGCTCTTGTGTCTAACGTGGGCTAACACAGGGGCCTCTGAGAAAAAGTTTCTCGCCTCATTTGAAAGAAATATGCCGCCTTCTGTGCTTTTGGAAAGGCTCTGAATGTTTTATTGCAATTCTGACCTTATGTGGAAAGTATGTCACAGGTAAAAAACCTTTTTAACGAAGAAAAGTGAAACAATGGGTGTTTTAGGAGAGGTCTTTGAAAGTGAGCGTAGCCTCCAAATGAGTTGTAATGGGTTCCAGAGGCCGGCAGACCTACTGCACATATATTTCTGCAGTTGTGAAACAGATTTACACGCCAGCGTCCCAGCGTATTGGCCCATCTCTTGACTTTCAAAGACTTTATCTCAAAGACAACACATTGCTTGTCTTTCAGGAGTCTGTGTTATGATTGGCCGGGCTGGCTCTGTGCTATAGCATACAGGAAGCTTGCAATCCCCGCCGGCGCTGTCTGCTTCACACCTCTCTCTCTTCTCATAGGAACTGCATGCTCCCAAAAACCACTCATCTGCTAAATGAGTTTCCTTCTGCTGCAGTCTGGTACACTCTGCTCCCTGGAACGCTGCCGTTTAATTGGTCAGCCCTCTTTTATTCTGTTCTCGCCCCAACAACCCATTGTGTCTATGGAGAGTTGTAAAGTAGTCAAACTCTTGAGTGGAGGTCAAGAGGGCAGCCAGTGTTGGTGTGTGAGTGTGTGTACGATCTTAATTACTTGCATCGGTTCAATGTAGAGAAAGTGAAGGGAGCAGCAGGAGGAACGAGTGCATTTAAATCAGAGAGTGTAACTTTTTGTCATGTGCATAAACTATTTTCAGAACGTGTGTGTTAGGCGGCGGACCCCCTGCTCGGCGTCTCCCACCTTCCCTGCTCCGCTTTTGAACCCTATCAGAAAATTAATTGGCAAACCGCGGGTGTTGGGTTCCGGACCGCAGCCCAGGTGGCTGATGGGATTGCCAGATCTGGAGCCTCTGATTGATGACAGCAGGGTCCTTAGATGAGCAGAGCCTCGCTCCGGCCTCCCTGCTTTCTTTTTTTTACGGGCCTGGATCTCAGACCGGGTTTCTGGTAACTCAATGAAGGACAAGGTCAAGAAGACAGAGGTTTTATCCGTTGTGAAAAGAGGCCACGGGAAGAGAGATAAGAAGGAGTCGTGAACTTGGCCTCATGATATTGACTCCGACTAAAGCGTTTGGCAAAGGCCACCAGGTTCAGCCCGTTAAAGACAGAAGGGGAAAAGAATAGAGATGGAATCTGGGCAGTTTATTTCTCGAGCTGTTGGCAGCAGGATCCCAACTCTCTGTATAACTTTCACAGCCTATTGGAGCAACCTATCAGCGGTATGCAGCTAATATACTGTTTTGATCTTGGTTGATGAAAGTTTAACTTCATGCTGATGTTCCAAAATTAGCACTTGTGTTCCCACAGTGAAAAACATTGTATATTGTCAAAAAGCCATTAAAACAAATGTGCTCAGCAAACACAATCCTGAAATATACAGATTAAATGAGAAACACAACTTTCCAGCATCTCATACCCTTCAGCATCTTTCAGTATAGATTAATTAAGATACAGTAAGATACAATGTGTTGGTTTTCAAATACAGCAACAACTTTATACAACTCCTGTCTTTACATTGACCTTCCCTTTGTCCCGCAGGATCAAAAAGCATCAGCCGTATGTGAAAGAGTCTCTTTTAGCTTTAACCAGCTGTAACCAGAGCTCGCTCTTCATCTCTGTGAATAGCCGTGGCTTTTTGATGTTGCCTCTTCCTTTTGGCAGAAGACACAGAGAGCCAGACAGTCGTCTGATCTCTTATTGTTCCCGGCGCAAATATAAATGTCAAGCTCTGTCGTCGCCCTCATTCAGTTGTCACGTCTCGTTCGGTCCCCCTTTCCTCTTCCGAGGCCTCACGCTACAGCCATCACATGTGTCACGGGACATGTACTTGACCGGCGTAACAGGGGATCTATTAGTGGCATTTACAGAGGGACACAATCACCCCCCCGAAGTTCAAAGAGGAAGAGGAGTCTCACCATTCGGCTTCTTCTTCTTTCTCTCTCAGCCTCCACTGTGACCAACGATACATGACATGTAGACTATGTGGTTTAGGCTGTGAAAAAGAAACCTTTGTGTGTTTGGTTGAAAGAAATGTTTTTAGAGTTACTGTATTGATAAAATGGAAGCCTGACCTATTATATAATATATATGAGTTTGATAACAACATCTTTGTAAAATTAAATAAATACTGGAATATACTTAAAACTGTACATACTTTACATAAGTAAATGAAACACACAATAAAGAACGAGAATCCACAGTAAAAGTGATATTTTCTAAAAACAAGCAAAGCAATATTGTAATTTAGATGCATATTTTTTTATCATACTTTCCAATACAAATCAATATCTTAAATCTTTTGGGATTAAAATGTTTTTGATTGATTTATTTTTATTTTAGCTCATTGTAACTTCAATCGAGGATGTTCACAAAGTTTTCCTGTTTGCTCAGGGTTTAGAGGCACAGTCACTTTCTCCTCCAGCTCCTCCTGCTCCTCCTGCTCCTCCTCCTCCTCCTTCTTCTGTTTGATTTGATTTGCCATCTGTTGCACGGTCCTGTTTGAAACCTGTCTGCCGTCCCTGTGAAGGAGGCGCACAGTGAAGGGTTTCATTCATGCTGGATTAAAAGCTAGTTTGATCTTGAGACGTGCCTCACGAACATGTGGTGAGAAATCTGATTTCCGACCAGATACAGTTGCTTTGATGCTTGTAATCATGAAGCTTTTCCTCTTGGTGACCTGAGAACAGACGTTTGAACCTGTTAGTAAAAGGTTGAGAAGGTAAATACTCGAACCTGCTGGCCCCAGATGTGTTTCCTGAGTTGTTTTAGAAAACAAACAAGAATATATTCACTAGAAACTCACGTTCGATTTACCATAACTCATAATATCTACTGTCTGTGTCCACCTCAGGGTCCCAATGCTCTTGTGACCTACACCATCATCAGTGGGGCGGACGAGAGTTTCCGGATCGACCCGGAGTCCGGGGATCTGATCGCCACCAAGAAACTGGATCGGGAACGCCGGTCCAAATATTCCCTCCTGGTGCGCGCTGACGACGGGAAGCAGTCGTCCGACATGCGGCTGAACATCACGGTCCAGGACATCAACGACCACACGCCCAAGTTCTCCCGCTCCACCTACTCCTTTGATATCCCTGAAGACATGGCACCAGGTAAATCTCTGAGACAGGACTCAGACAGGCCGCGTTCCGACTTCTGCAAAAACCGTTTGTCGATTCTGTTAAGATCATCAAGAGGCATCGAATTATCGGGAGCAGCTTCTTTGTAGTCGTTTATAAGACGGTCGTAGGTCTCACAAATCATCCCTGTGTTCCTCAAGGGGGGGATTAAGAGTTCAACGGGCTGATATTTGATTTATGTGGAGATCTATCAACAGCCAGCAGGATTTACAATAATCCTGAGAAGGGTCTGGAACTTCTACAGAGGAGTTTGATCATCATGCATCAAATCAAACTCAGAAAGTACAAATAAAAACATTCTATCGTTGTGTGTTTGATCGATTCAATCTGTGATATCTTAATCCCTAAAACATCCATTATTTTAATGTTATTTTAAAAAATTGGCAACTTCGTCACTGGATGTCTGGTTTTAAAGAAGAGTCGTATTTACCTCCTGCAGATATAATAAACTTACTTATATTTGGAGGGGAAATCAAACTTCTGGTCTGACTCTTGCAGGCTCCATCGTGGCGGCCATCCTGGCGAGCGACTCTGACTCGGGGGTGAACGGAGAGGTCACCTACTCACTGGAGGAAGACGACGAGGACGAGACGTTCCTGCTGAACCCGGTGACGGGCGTCTTCAACGTGACGCGTCCTCTGGACTACGAGGTGCAGCAGTACTACATCCTGACGGCCAGGGCCCAGGACGGCGGCGGGCAGGCCAGCACGGTCAGAGTGTATTTCAACGTGCTGGACGTGAACGACAACCCGCCCATCTTCAACACCACGGCGTACAGCACCTCCGTCTCCGAGAGTCTGCCGCCTGGGTCCAGTGTCATCGCTGTCGGGGCCAGTGACGCCGATGACGGTACGTACATGTAACTGGAATCACTCTAAATAAAAGTATTCTAAACATGGCAGATTTTTTAAATCAAGAGCCATGAATAATTCCTGGGAAAATCCCAAAACCCGATCTTGCTATGTTCCAAATTCTTCGATCCAGCCCGTGAAGCGGATCCACACCAAAATTATATGTGTTCTTTCCTTACCCACAATGCATCCTTCCACTAGGTTTTGTGGTTATCCCTCCAATAGAGTTGTGTAATGCTGCTAACTACATGACAACATAAAAATAAAACTGCAGCCTTATAATAACCTGCAGTTACACTTTGCTAATTGATTAGACTCAATACTCTCAGATTTAAGGAGACTCAGACTCTGGACGTATCTTTAACAACACATCATATTTAGAAGCATGTTGCCGGTCTGCAAAATCCAGATGAAGCTGCATTGAGGCTAAGAACTCACGTCAGGTTTTAAATTGTGTTTAAATCCCAGTTAAATCCCAGTTAAATCACTTTTAAATCCCGGTGAGGTGTTCCAGAGATGTCGGTTTATCTAAGGAAAACCTTTCTGTGAGAAAGTGAAGCACTAATGTACTTTTGAAGTTTATAAATCAAGTGTGAGCGAAACCGTGGAAGATCCATTTAATGGAGGCCTGTCATCTTGTTATGAGAGTCGGTTACACAGCAGCTCTCGAACCCTGCATTTCATTCTTTCCTTCCCTTTGTCTCGCTGCGCATGAACGACCTGATGAAAAACAAGCGTCCTCAGCGTGTGATTAAGTGGCCGGAGTTATTTCTGCGTCTCAGGTGGTGGAGCTGCTGCGTCCGTCAAGTGCCGCGCGGCATCTGAACGTTCACCGCTCCTCCCCCCCCTGCTGTAATTACCGCCTCACCCGGGTTCTAATGTGGTTATATTGACCTACATTCCTGGGAAAATACGCTGCCTGGTGCTCGACCAGAGTCTGGCTCCACCGTCCACATAATCTGACCGCGTCATCCTCTCAGATATAGAGCTGCCGCTTTCCAGCGTCAAAACAAGACTCCGCCATTGTTAGCACTTCCCAAGCCCTGACCTCTGACCCCTGTCTCTGTCCCGAGACGGCGTAGCACTCTGGCCCTTGATAAGGGATTACTTGTGTACTGTAAATACACGCTGGAGTGTGGGAAGGTGCCGGCGCTTTCCACATGAGTACCCCGTTGAGTTGCATTACAGACGCTCAATTTAAGCCCATTTTACCCCCCCCCCCTCCCCCCCACCCCCCACCCCCACACTTGCAGCGGAGTGGTGCGGATTAGGCCAGATTTCAAGGTTTGATAGTTTACTGCACCGTCCAACTCCCGTCAAACTGAAGTTATGTCATTTGTATAAATGTTTCAGCCATGAGGGATTTTTCCACGACGGCACAATGGTGCTATCAGTCCAGGAAGTGGTTCTCTGTGGTGTTTCTGCTCCGATAGCGATCTGTCACGCTGCGTGAATGAATCGTCCGCTCGGAGGACGAGAGCGGCAGCCTGAGCTGCAGCTGCTGCTCTCGTACAATTTGTGGAAATGGATGTTGATAACACTCAGAGGTGCCTGATTCAGACACACACAGCAAATCTAACAATTGCATCTGGAACAATGGATTCCAGTCAAAGGATATCAGCAGTTGACCTCCACTTTACGCTGGAGTTATCAGTCGTTTTGTTTTTAATAATGCAAGGTCATAGAAAATTGAAAGGAAAACATCATAACTCAGCCTCAATGCACAAAATTAGAAGATGCAACGTCTGCTGAAAGTTAAATTCTTCACATTTTCCTCAACTTAAATGTTGGTCGATCCTTCGTTCTGAGAAAAATTACAAAGTTAAACCTGGAATCATAAATACATCTACCTCCGAAGTAAAATGTTCAAACTACAAATTACCTATTCAATAACACCAGACATATGCAAACTTGAATCAAACTTAATTGCATTTGATTTTGCATATTTTACTTTGTATATAATTCAATTGAAGTGGAAGATCAGTTGATTTGGGTTGTTGAAGCTCTAATTTAAGCAAAGGAATTAATCAACTTTTGTTTTTACCTAGTTCATTGTAAATTAAATATAACCCTGGAATGTCTCAGTTATCCTTCTCTCTTGATTCACTCTTGGGAATGTGTGTCTCTGTGTTTTAGGACTAAACGCGCAGCTCCTCTACAAAATTGCCTCCGGCGATCCCCAGAGTCACTTCATCATCACCAAGGAAGGAGTCCTCCAGACCAAGAGGGCCCTGGACCGAGAAACACAATCCTTCTACAACCTGGTGATCACCGTCAACGACCTGGCTCCACCTCCCATGACCCGCTTCACCAGCACGGCTCAGGTGTCCATCATCCTCCTGGACGTCAACGACTGCTCGCCGACCTTCACCTCCCAGAAGATGACCTACATCCAGGAGAACACACCTGTGGACACGGTGGTGTTTACCGCCAAGGCGGCGGACGCAGACAGCGGGCCCAACAGCTACGTTGAGTACTCCCTCAAAGGACCCTTCGGTAACAAGTTCAGCATCGGGACGGTGGACGGAGACGTCAGGCTGGTTGGGGAACTCGACCGGGAGGAGCTTTCCAACTACACCCTCACAGTTGTGGCCACAGACAAAGGAGAACCGTCTCTGTCTTCAACCATGGACGTGACCATGATGGTTCTGGACGTCAACGACAACACGCCAAGCTTCTCACAGAACATCTACGACATCGAGATCGAGGAGAACACCTTGACGGGGACCGATGTCATCCAGGTGTTCGCCAGCGATGCCGACGGCGGCACCAATGGCCAGATTCGATTTTCAGTCTCTGCGGGCAACGCCAACTCCGATTTCAGGATTGATTCGGTCACGGGGGTGATTTCAGTCGCCAAGCAGCTGGACCGCGAAGTTCGTTCTTCGTATTCGCTCGTGGTGCAGGCGGCGGACCGCGGCAGCAGCCCCCGCGTGGACCGGGCCACCGTCAACATCGTGCTGCTGGACGTCAACGACTGCTCACCGGCGTTCGAGCTCTCGCCTTACACGGTCAACGTGCTGGAGAACCTGGAGAGCCTGCCGAGGAACATCCTGCAGGTCAGTGTGTTTGTTTTCTGTTCAGTGAAATTCAAGCGGTCCGGATGTCATTAACATTCACAGACGGGCCCTGCTGAGTGAAGAGAGAGCCATTGTTTTTGAATGACAGTCCTGAGACCTCAAACAGGCTAATGCCTTAACCAAATTTATTGGAGTACTAACGTAATAACTGCAGGTATGTGAGCAGTAAACCACTTTGCACGGTGGTCTTATTTCACTTAATGCCATAACAGATACCTGCCTGAAATGATAAACAATTCATTTTCTGCTGCGAGCCGCTGCGCACGATTTGTGCTTCGACGAAATCTGAAACTGGACGAGGAGAATTAAACCTCTGACCACCTTGATGACTAAATGAGGCGTGGGTAGTGTAAAAAATGAAAGGAAAGCACTGATTTCCAGTGACGGAGCCGGTTCATGTTCTTACCTTGTGAGGAAATGAGGGAGCAGTAATTCGAGGGGGGGGGGGGGGTTTGCCACACAAGATCTCACATCTGTACACAAACCTGGATCTGCCGGTCTGCGGCGCTCACGGCAGGAAGGGCTGTGGCGCCCACGATGCATTCTGGCAAACCAGTGAGTAGTTTAACTAAAGAATCAGACTGGCTAAGGGTTTGATTCCTGAATAAACGTCTGTACTGGGAGCCGCCTGAAGACCAGAGGATGATTCTTGGACTCTGGTTTTCCTTTTTGTGTGGATTCCCTGGGAAAGTCTGATTAGACAAAGTGAATCAGTAATGATCTGCCTCCCCTCAACAATTCCCTTCATGGTGCCGCGGAGCACCGTGATGGTAATTAAGCCTCAGCTGCCTCAGTGGAAACTCTAAATGGGAGGTGGTGGTTGTACTGGTTTTCTCACAGCCTCCTTTTATATGTATGTGGTCGTGGTAACTATCGGAACAGACCCTTGTTAAACTTTAAGACAGAATTTTGTCTCAGGTGATGGAAAGTTTTGAAGTAGTCTTTTTTTATTGTAATTAAATTTAAAGTATTTTAATTGAAGGTACTTTACACTGCTTCTCTGGTAGTAGGTACTTCACAGATTAAGATTTTACATAAAGTATTCAGCACTATCTTGGGACTTTATGAAAAAGTTAAAATAGCCTGACATTAACGTGTTGCATTGCCAAAAATGACATTACATAACCATTAATAATCAAATAATATGATACATGTGACAACAATATCCATAACGTGGCCATTGTGTAGCAGCAACTTAATCAATATGTACAAATTATGATGCTTAAACCTAAATTCTTTGTAAATTAAAAGTGTATATGAAGTTTTTGCATCAGCAAAGTAAAACAGCAAATATCGCAAGTCAAAAATACTCTTAAGTTACTTGTAAAAAAAGTATAATCCGCAAAGTGCACTTCAATGACTCAGTGTTCAGGGGAAATGGGTCGTGTCGGTGTTATATTTCTGTTTATTGTACGATAATTACAGATTTTATAACGTGGCTGCAGGAGAGCTACTTTACCAATTTAGGTTGCTTTGATTTACTTTATGACAATAAATTATATTTAAATACATGTGATAACTGTTTAACGGCATATTTGTTTAAAGAAACAAGAAACTGAAGATGTGAGATTTGAGTTAAAAAGTACAGAACTTGCACCAGACGTAATACGAGCAGGAAATTAAAAGCTCAGATTTTGTTTTGAAGCTCAGGACTTTATAATAATGTCCTCAGCTTCTTTCCATCTCTGCTGCCCGAGCACGACTTCCACCAGCTTCTTAACAAACGCTGGATTCTCACGATTTCTGTGTTTCCCAGGTCGTTGCCAGAGATGACGACCAGGGCGCCCACAGTCAGCTGAGCTACATGCTGAGCGGGGGGAACGACGAGGCGGCGTTCAGCCTGTCGTCCAGCGGCCAGCTGAGCCTGACGCAGACTCTGGACCGCGAGGCCCAGGGGAAGTACGTCCTGCTGGTCACCGCCACCGACTCAGGTACCACCGCAGCCGCAGTCTGGAAGCTGGCCACAAATCTTGAAATGTTTTGAAAGTAAAAAGATGATTTCAGGAAAAGACGCTCGGCTCTTCGGTGTCATGTTCCTGTTTATAGGGTTTTCCCGGATCGGCTGTTTATGTCTGAACCCGGTACCACATTGGAGTTCTCATCCAGGATCTGGTGTTTCTGGTGCGGGCCTCAGCACTGGGTGATCTGCCCTTTCATGGGCTTTGTTGAATCCCAGCAAAGCTAGAAAAATATTTGGTAATCAGGCTTCGAAAACCAAGCTGCCGAAAGCAAACAAACAGCATTTTGATTTCATAGTGCCGCGCCGCGCTCTCTCTTTGTGTGGCACGGTAACACAAACATTCAGGAGTTTTTAGCTTGCAAAATAGTGGGTGTTTTTCAACTTATTCCCCAGAAGTCCTTTCAGCGGGTTCGATTGAATAGCATCCTCTGTTTATTTGGATACGGCGGTAGAGCTCGTTATAGCCAGATAAAAGGTTAACTTGTTATTGCATGGAGGCCGGTTAATGTGCAGTTAAAGGAGTACATGCGTATCCCCGTCGCAGCCAAATCACATGGTGCGCCAGTTAAGTATATGTTTCCCCCCCCCCGAGCTGCTCTGGCACGGCCGTCCCGGTCTGAGGCTTTGCTCTGTGTCATTCCTGGTCCGGAGATGTGACCGTTCATAACGCCGGGTATTTCTGACCGTGGACGAGCTTCGGTGAGAACTGGGAGGATGTTGCGTGTCGCGTCTTGTTTTTGGGGCGTGTCGGAGTTTGAATCATTTTCATTTTTGTGGGAGAGATGTATTTTCAGTGACTGAGCAACAGATGATAAATGTCACAGAAAATGTTGTGTATTTTTTCAGGATATTCTGTTTAAGGTTTTCTTGCCTCATATGCTGTTTAGAGGTCGGTGCCACATGGACAAAGTTACCCAACATGCTAATTAGGATTTGATCCCGTTTTGTGTGCTTCACAGGGAGTCCATATTTAGATCTCTGACAACAATTCCAAAATATTTTGACAGGACATTTCAGTACGATGTTGGTGAGAGGCAGAGAGAGGGACTTGGGGTCGAATATCAAAATATCGAAAGCCCCATAATCATCGTACGAGCCAAATTACCCGGCAGCGTTTTCTCACATTTCTGAGGCCTGGCCCGGGATGATGGGGGGGGGAATGGTTCTCCCAGGCCCTATCTGGCAGGAACTGCTGAAGGTGGATGGTGTAGACTTGTCTCCAAGTCTGCTGTCGACCATGACCTGTTTCTCAACCACAGACATTCATCCCTACATGTTAACTTGGGCCTGTGTCCTCCCTGCACTGCTTCTATTCCCCGAAACCCACACGTGAAACACCAAAAGAGAATAAAAGACGATTTATCATCCAGAGAGTTTAATCAGTAGAAGTGTTACTCTGCCAGCCAAGGATTTAATTTATCAGTTAAACTGTCAAACACTTAATCGCAGCCAAAAGAGACAATTAAATGTGTTTTAACCCTCGTTTTTTAATGTTTACATGAATGAATCACAGCCTGACTCCCACATTGTGTGTGGGGGGGGGGGGGGTTGTGAGTGGTGAGGCTGTCTCCCAGTTCGGGGGCCGGCTCCTTCAGAGGTTGAGCTGAAGTGTGACACTCGAGCATCGGGCATCTCGTCTAGGTTGGTCAGAGAAGGATCCACTTGATGGAGCCTTTGTTTCTGAGCCTGTGTTAGTCAATAAAACATTATAATGGATAAGACAAATACAAACAATAATTTCTTAACATAGAGAAACATGAACAAAACTCTCCTGAAGTTATTATGACTATTTTAACTTCTTTTCCGCCTGATGCCACCAGATGTTATCAACATGTTTTTAACCTCACGTAACAAAACGCACTGATGTCTTCACAAACAATGTGAGGAGGGAAAACACTGATGTCTTGACCTTCTGCTGCAAAAGAATGAATGATGTAATTATTATTGTTTTTTTATTGAGTTCAAATTGAACACGATCACACAAACACCACATGTTATATACTGACATGAGGTCCTAATGAGCCGACCACGTGATGAGGTAGACTTGACTTTCTCCTCTCGACGTTTGAGCTTCTGTAGTTATTATCTTACTTTTTCTGTTTCCTGTTTATGGAAAGTTGTTTGCAGCTCTTGAGCCGATAGAGGAGGGTACCTGGGGGTCTGCAGGGTCCCGGGCCGATCTCGCTGGTCGGCCAAACATCTGGATCAGCTTCGGGAAAATCAGATTTTTTATGCCACTGCTTAGCAACATCCAAGTTATGCCTGCTCGGAAGAATGTAAAACAATGAGATCTCCAACTGAGTCGCACAATAAAATACTTCTGCCAGGCCTCGTTGCTGGAATGACTCTAAGCAGATATCCGTGCTGGTTGCAAACATGATGTTACACACGTTGCAGCTGCTCAGCTGTGGAGTGTTTGCAGCTGATCTATCTTTTTAAAAAGCATTACAAATGTTTGTGAGCATCATTTCCGTTATCTACACACGTCTCGTCTCTTCAGTGTTTACAAACTTTTCATCACACAAAGAAACTGAGTTCATCTTCTTCTGATTAAAATGTTTTCTGAAGGAGAAAATAGCCAGAAGCTCTTTTTTCATTCTGGTGTCCTCGTGTGGAAAAGTCGATTCGGGTGAAAACTACGTCAATAAGAAAGTCAACAAATGGATCAGTTGGATGTTTGTTGGATTAAAATTTGTTGTGTTCATTTAAATTTGTTATATTTTTGTTTTGATATGGATGTAAATGGATATTATGTGTTTTTATATATGGAAATTGGGTTTTAAGAATCGTATTCCCTAATTTCTTGTCTGTTTTTTATACATCCTGGATCACGTTTAATTTCCCTTGGTTACATAAACAAATTTAATAAAACAAATTCGAGTGTAATTAAAGTAGTTGAGCTCAGTTTGAGAAGACGGGGGGGTTGATGATAAAGTTGAATTGGCCCAAACTGATGGGAAGTCTGATTAAATTAATGAAAGTTAACACACTGCATATCAGGTTGTGTCAACTCTTCTTCTCTTGTGTACTCCGTGGTGTTCCCTCTGAGTTTTGTGCGAGTCTGCGTGTGGTGCTGAGAGCGTCCTCGGGGGTGCACTGACGTGCATGGCGGTCGGTCACATTCATTAAAGCAGGAGGCACAGTAAATCCCCCGGCCCATCTCTGGTATAATGGACACGGCCGTGCAGAGAGATCCCATGTCTCTCACATCCCTGCAGCGTCTCTGCAAAGTGCCTGGCTGTCTGTGGACCGCTCCTTGGTCGGTGGGGGGGGGGGGGGGGGGGGTGTCGCTGTATCGCCGACCGACGCTCGGCACGGTAAACACTTTACGGGGCTCGAGTTTGTTTCTGGTGGCAACACAGGACCTCGAACAAATAAAATATCAGGTTTCCTCAAATGAGCTTCAACAGAGCAGTAACATTCTGGATCAGCTCTTAAAAAACTACTTTTTTCCCAATCGCCTGTTTTCTATTTTCCATTCGCTGATAAAAAAACCCTCGAACAATTGCTGGATCTGGATGTTTGCGTAAATAGCTGTGGTGAGTAATGGCGGTGGTGGTTGGGGGGGAGTTTAAAAAAGGTGGTGCTGGTTGGATGATTAGTGCCTCAGCTTTGGCAGGATCCACTTTTTAATGATGTTTATTCTCTCAGGACCCCGGTTTGCACATCGCGCCCTCACAAAGCAAAACTCATCTTAACGAGACGGAGCTTTCTTTTTAACTCGCTCGCGTTCACTCCTAAACACTTTACCTCGGTCATATCTCACATTTATACGAGCCGAGTATGAACATTACAGCACCTGGTTGTGATTATTATGTTGGTATTTCTCTGTCACCCCTAAAATAGAAAAAAACAAGCGTTGACAGATGCAACAATGCGGGAAATAAACAAACCCCATTGTCACTGAATCCCGAAAAGCTAATTGCTTCATTGAATCTCAGCACGGGCTCAGAAGTCCAAGACAAAGAGATGCACTGCTCGTGTGTTAGTGTATGTGTCTGAGCCCTATGCAGAACATACATGGAAGAAATTATGCCAAAGTATTCAGATGAAGGTCTCCATAAATAACCTGCATGCTGTGCAGCGTTTAGGTTTAATTTGACGATTCCTCTTGAGAGTTCCGTATTGTTTTAATTATTCTGTGCCCCTCTTCCCTCGGAGCGTTCTGCTGATTTATCCCTTTTCACCGCGCTGCCTGTTTACTGTGAGAAAACCTGTGTTTACTCGGGTGTATTTGGCAAACGGGCGGTGGGACAGCTCGCACCCTCGGCTCCTCCGAGGCCATTCACGGGTACCGCATTAAAAGAAGCTTTGTCGCAAAGCAACAGGTTCTCAGAGGCACAAAAATGTCAATTTTGCTTCTATCGCGGCCAGTTCTCTAACAACCCCCCCCACCCCCTTCGTCTCCCTGCCCCCCCCGAGTAATGATGTTTTATTTACGCTGTCTCTTAAGAGCACAATCTAGCTGCAGTCCATAAACCGTAATTAACCGTTTAGCCCTAAGCCTCAGGCTACAGATGGGCTGTCTCATAAATTTACACATTCATCCGTCTTCCCTAAGTCAACCTGTCCTCGACTTCCTGCTTTAATGAGCCCAGTTGTTTGGACACCGAAGCTTTGTCCTTTTTTCCCCCCCGTGTGAAGCTCGGCTCAGTTCTGTTTTTCTTTTTTTTTGGGAGGAAACATGAGTCAATCATAAACATTATTGAAGTAGGAGATTATCTCTTGTGCCAGCAGAGACACTCAAACCTGCTTCTTAACGCGGATTAGACCCGGCAACTCGGGGCAACTTGCAGCTCTTTCCCAGGAGGTGGGTGCTGCTGTTTCCTTCAACCCCCCCCCCCCCCGCGAGGCGCTCACAGCGGCGTGCGCCCCCCCGGCAGCTGCAGTGGTCAGAAAACACACGGCTTATTGGTCATTAACACGTGTATCTGGACCCCCTCCGGCTCTGAAAGTATGGCCACCGCACCTCCCTGGAGGTTAACGTGATTTGTCCGGCGGTAATGTACACTAACAAGGTGCTTAGACCCGGCCATATGTCCGTGCTAGACAATGCTTTCTGGGTTGAGAGGCTTACAGGGGAAACTGTCTGTGGATCTTCAGGCGGTGGCAGATGGTCCAGTTTAGTCTCAGGGTCCTGAGAGCTTGTTGTTTTCCGACGCCGGGTCTGCCGGGTGATCCTGGGTTCTCCGGTTTTCTCGAGACGTGATCCAAGCGGCTCAGATCCGAGCGCAGACGCGGCCGTGAAACATTAGCAGGAAGAATTGAATGTCAAATCCCACCCTCGCTTTAATGACCACTTTAAGTTCTGTGGGATTATGGTGAAGTATCCACCGGGGGGCTGTGTTTCGATTGTCTCCGCACCGACTGTGTGTCATTGTCAGATCTGATGGGGAATGTGTTTAATTAAACGGTAATGGTGTTTCTAGATTCAATTAAAGCAGAGAGGAGTCCTCACGGCTCCGAGCTCCCTGAAGGATTGGGTTGCGTCCTCCGAAGCGAGGTGAGCTGACGCCAGCGTCTTCATCCCGCGGGGTAGAAGCAAATATCTGAATACCATCAGGCTGATGTCTTCCCATGGAGAAAACAGTCCGTCTCGGAGACAGGGTTATCGCCGGGATTTAGCTGGGACTTATTCTTTATGGTCACCATATAACGTCAGAGCTCAGGGACTGCAGCGCGGCTCTCTGGGGGTAAAACCACCTCATGGAAACATGGGACCAGAAGGTTCACTATTTTCTTTACTAATTGAGGGAGTGTGCGTCTCTGGACAAAACCCCATTTCTCTGGGTGCAGTTACACAAAACACACACACACACACATATGTATAAAAACCTTAAGCAATGAGTGGTATTTGCTTCCAGGACTTTTATTTCTCTCCGGTGTAACTTCTATTTTGAGTTTTGAACAATGGTGTTGTCTTGGCGTGAGGTAAATAGAGACTGTGATGTAAGTGTCAGGTCATGGCTTGCTCTGCTTTCCTCACTGACCTGAGATTAACCCCCTGAAATAAGATTACGCCCGTGGCACAAACTTCAGACGGAGGTGAGGTAGTGCCTTGATGGCCTTATCTGTTTTGGCCGACGGCTGATCCACTAGTTAAAGGTCTTTAGGCATAACGCTTATAGGAATGCAAACATTTCAGGGTCTCATTTCTTTTTCTGGGGAACACACACAAGCAGTGACCTCCTCTTATTATCTCATTTTCACATGTTTGTGTCCCGTTGAGACTTTAGGGGCCGTGCCATGAAATGTCTCTGGATACTCGATGAAGACAGGAACTCAGTAAAAAAAACCCGACTTGCAGGCTCGTTAAATTTTTTGAATTTGTACTCATCCACGCCAGAAAGAAAAAGAATAAAGCGTCTGGGGACTGGAAAGAATCTGTTTCTAACCGCGGTGCATGGCAGCCGTCGGTAGGCAGCTGACTTCCTGCAGCAAATTTCCACCAGCTCTCTTTCCATGGCAAGATGATGTCATGTGTCGTGTAGCGGCGTGCCAGATTGTGCTATTCCAGATTTAGGCATCCCCCCCCCCCCCCACCTCTCTTCCCCGGCTTCAGCCACAGCGCACAAGGTTGTGACACCCAGTCGTCTAAATCATTGACCCTGACTCTCCTCCCTCGGCTTTGCCAGATTCCAGCGAAGTCTGTTTGGAGGAGATGATGATGGCATTTCTCAACACTGTTGGAGAGCATTCCTCTCCTGTTGAGTCACCCCTGCCTAAAAAAAAACACAAATCTAAAAAGTCGAGGAGGAGATGGAGGTTATTTAGTGCATGAAGATCTGAGCCGGGATAGTTTCTCTTACTACCAGGGGTTCGGTATTCAGGAGTAATTTAAGAATCGGAAACACACGACGTTCTGGACTGCGATGTTGACCGGCTTATTTAGCAGCCGCCATAGAATCATCTGAAGAATGTCTCACCCAGACCGGAGTTATTCAAAACAACTGTCATTTACATACATTTGCATACCTGCCAAGATATTAGGTTCCTTAACGACCGCGTCTGTCGGCCCACGCGTTGTAACAAGATCGATCTGAACTATTTACACGTCGCCCAGCAGGGTTTTCAGGGGGTGGAACAGCTGCCAGGGGTTATGTGATATCGGGGAGCCCCAGGAGGTTGAGACGAGACGTCCAGAGGCCGGCACACGGGCGCATGGCGCTGGGAGACGTGATACACCGAGAGAAATGCTCAGATTAAGGCCACGCATGGTGAGTACAGGTTCAGAGAGGAGGATGGAGGCATCCAGGGGTCCGGAGTATTTTAAGCATAGTCACAAAGGAAGGGTGGGTGGGGGGGGGGGGTTAAGTTTGCCTTGTGCTTACTAGGGATTAACCCGGGGTGTCGGCGTCCTGTGTGATGCGTTTGGTGACAGAGGCATTGCAGGTCAAAGGTCGCACAAATGGTGTCAGGAGGAGGCTGGTAGTTCTCCTCCCGAGGCAGTAAACAGGTTGTGACATCACGTCCTGTCCAAAAGTGAAACGCCTGGGAGGAGGAGGGCGGTGTGCTCCACAAACACACACACACACACACACACACACACACACACACACACACACACACTTGTCTAGCCGTGCAGCTCGGCCTGCTTCCGCTCTCCGTGTGGAAACAATGCTTGTGTAGCTGCCGAGCTCGCGGTGCAGCAGAAGGTGATCTGAGTTCAGTGAAACGTTTTTAGAAGCAAATATTTCCCCTGGTTCTCTCCGTCCCCTCGGCTGTGATGTCTTCTGCAGACAAAGCCACTTATCTCTCCAGGAGCCCCCCCCCCCCCCCCGATGATGACTCATGGCGATGTCCTTCTCACTTCGCACTTGAACGTGTGACGCGGCGGCTTGTGTGTTGCACGATTAGAAAGCCGCAATCAAGTATGATGTTGATTAAGAAAACATTCTGCTGACTGAGCTTGTTTGGGATCAGAGCCACATGTTGTGGTGCCTTTGGTTACATAACCCCCCCCCCCCCTTCATGATGGAGCATAGACTGGATGCTGAGCTACACAACCACAGTTTGTGTGTTCTGCGTGTCTTGTGTTACAGCCGCCGTTAATTCTCCGATTTGACACCAGACCTGCGCTCGGACGTCTCAATCATTTTGTTGTATGTTCTTTCATAAGCAGTTTTTCTCTTATGCATAAATATTTATCGAGGTGGAAATACACACTCGGCTCTAAATGCAACAGTTCCTGTATTAAGTTATAAACTGAGGATCCTTAAAGAGTCGGCCGGGGCTGCAGAGGACATGACTCACTTTGGGAAATGAGTCACCGAAGATCGGCGTCGTCTGGTTTCTCTTCTGAGATGAGAATTTGTTTATCGTTACCTCAGTTTATATCATTTATTCAGCTTCTGGAATTCAGCTGTTTATTCCCGACGTGCACATTAGCCACTTCTGTTCTGACCAGGAAAAAACTGGAATGAAACGACAGGCTCAAGGTCCGACGTCTGCTCATCATCACGGAGCGGTGGCAGTGAAGCGATGTGAATGCCCCTGCCCTCCTGAGAAGAAGAAGAAGATCTGCACATTTAGAAAACGTCTCTTTCTCCACTCGGCTCCTCGAGGGACTTCACAGTTTAGCCTCAGCAGTTTGCAGCAGCTGCAGAGATCGGGGGGATTCATTTGTTTCTCAAGGGCATTTTCAGAAGGTGGGACGCTGTTTGAGGGGGGGGGGGGGGGGGGGGGGATTAAATACTGTTTCATACTATGCTGGCACATACTGTTTGAAACTACAACTCTATAGTTTCTGATAAAAGCTGCTCAGATCATAGACTGTCTCTGAAGATGGACGACACGTCTCCTCTTCTTCAAACTGTCCAGAAAAAACACCAAACATATTTGTACGTTGCCATCGAGATGTCTTCACCTTTCATCACGTCATCCATCTTCATCGAGTCTGCATTTCAGATTCATAATCTTGTTTATTTACTCTTACACAGGATTTTTCCTGGTTCAAATTCAACTTGTGCTTATGTTAGACTTTTGGAAGTTCAGCCATTGCAACAATATTTCACAATATAAGAAAAATATGGATTAGGAGGAAAATCTGTACGTAATCCTCAAACCTAAATATAAATAAAGATATTGTGGTTTCAGTTTCAGTAACTACACACTAAGTTTCAAAGTAAATGACTCAATCATCAAACCACCGACCCTCTGGATAGAGGATAGTTCTGCTCTACCTCCTGATATCACATGACCTCTTTCAAAGTTTTTATTAAAGATCTGTCTGTCATCATCTCAGACTCATCATAAACACACATTTAGACATTCTAGTTTTCAACCAAAACTCTCAAATCATTAACGATTGATGTTCACAGAATTTGAAGTTTCCTCAGCGCTGCTCCTGATCCATTTCCCACCTCGTGGTGAAATACTATCACGTTAGAGAGGGACTGATTCTATCAGCTCTACTCGCGTATCACCTCGGGAGGAAAGATAATTCATCTGACTTTCAAATGTGAATCATTGGCACGACAGTGTGATGAGCTTATTGCTGTGATTCTCACACGTGTAGATGATAATCCTCGCCGGCCGAGCCACAGATCCAGAGGTGTCACCGGAGCTTTTCCTCTCCGAGCCTCCACCTTCGTTTCCCGGATTCTTTGAATTCATATTTTCTGCGTTAGGAGAGACTGTTCTGTGCTTGGCCATCGTCCAAATGTTTCTTATTATCTTTTATTAATCCAGGCCCCCCCGATGATACGCGAGTTCAAGCATCTGATGTTTTCCGCAGCTGAGTACACAGGCGAAGGCGGCACGAGCTCTGGGATCCTGCATGTTTCTGTTTTGGTGAATTGTAGCTGACGCGTTCACACTGGTTCCTGTCGGGCGCCGCAGGAGGGAACGACTACAAGTGAAGAGGTTGGAAAAAGTGTTTTTCGTGCAGCCTGCAGGTCTCAGCGTTTCTCCAACGTCCCTGAACACCGGAGCTCCGAGCCCCTGGAACACGTCCCCGCATCTCTTCTTGTGATTTACAGAAACCAAGCTGAACTTGATGTTTGGAATTAAGCTCAGGCCGTTAACTGTGCCGTTTAGGGAAGGATCACAAAGGGCAGCGTGAGGAAGGCAGATGTCTGAATCC
Source organism: Platichthys flesus (assembly GCF_949316205.1). Taxonomy (NCBI): domain Eukaryota; kingdom Metazoa; phylum Chordata; class Actinopteri; order Pleuronectiformes; family Pleuronectidae; genus Platichthys; species Platichthys flesus. The sequence continues at coordinate 2,784,947 of NC_084952.1, read as the reverse complement.
CTTTTTTCTCCTCAGGTTTTTCTGCATTGCGGCATGTTTTCATCTGCTCTTGATTTAAATCCCCCCCCAGGGCCTTAGCGAGCCCTGTTTCGTCACCGCGCCGGGAGAGAAAACGTTTGGATATTTTGCTGAAAATAGAAAATAAAACCTCTGCTCGCTCGGATTCCACAGACACTCTGTGCCGTGCACCTTAAAATAGATGCCTCTCTCTGCGGAGATTAGATCTACGTGCGTCCAAGACCCCAGGAAGGACGCCTGAGAGATTAGGTTTCAGAGACATTGAGCCCTTTTGAAGTATTCCGCGCTAATGTGTGTTGATGGAAACCCAAACCGGTGGCAAGAGATATTTGCTTGACTTGAATGCAGCGGGAGCGTTGTGAGTGAACCTCTGCAGGACCGGGAATTGGTTCAGTGTGGATCCCGGTGCAAACTCACAAGTCATGTGCAATAAGTGTCTCTGCTCACGTGTTCCTGGGTCTCCTCCACCAGCCTCCACGTCCAGATCTGTCACGTGCATGGAAAGAAAGTGTCCTGGAAAAGTAAACTGCTGTTGTCACCGGTGGTTCATTTTCTTTTCCCCCCTCTCCATCCTCAGGTTCTCCTCCTCTGAGCGGAACGGGCACGGTGACGGTTCTGGTGGACGACGTGAACGACAACGTCCCCGTCTTCACGTCCTCCACGTTCCACACCACCATCATGGAGGACGCCCCGACGGGGACGGACGTGCTGCTGGTCAACAGCTCGGACGCAGACGTGGGCGTCAATGGAGTCATAAGGTAGTGATGAGCATTGACCAAAGGTTTCCATTGCTGTTCATCTCACAGAAAAACTGCTCGACTGATTATCTTGAAACTTGGTGGAAGGATGGGCCAAGAAGGAATCTATTAGATTTAGACATAGTGAGATTGAGGGTGTTTTTCATCCTCACCATCAAAAATTCACGGAGCTCGATGAAAAACTTGAGAAAACTTGAGAAAACTTGAGAGAAGTGATATCTATGTGTGTGAAATTTGGTGCAGCTTGATTTCGATGTAATAGACTGTCGGGCCTTGGCGGACGGAACATCTTTCCTTCTTCTGAGGACTAATGGAAAATCGCTATGAACGTTTTTTGTTTTAAAAACCATTTGATCCTCATAAAAGAAACGATTTGTTTATTGTATTTCTCAGTTGACCCTGTTTTGTGGGTTTTCTATAAACATACACTTTCTTGTGCAGAGGCCTTTTTAATGCTGTAATTAGAGAGTTGAGATGCGGTGACACAAAACAAATGCTCATGTTTACGTGTATTGTATTTATGGCTTCGCTGCTCAGTTAAACACTTTAAACCATCAAGTATCGGCCCTCAGACATAAGATTTGAGAATTTCCATTCACTTATTCTGTCCATTCAAGTTGGGAAAGTGTTTGCAATGGACCAGTTTTATCAGATGACCCCAAAATAACATTGGACACCAATAACACGAGTAATTAAAAGAGTCCACATCAAACTTTTCATTATTTAAAACGTTGGTAAATGTTTTATCTCGTCTTGCTTAAGCAGGTTATCCTGGATCTGCCTGTTTATACAGATCCACACTTTACTTGGTTCCTCCTTGGGTCGTGCCCCACCCCTCCACCAGGTTTAATAGAAATCAGCTGTGTAGTGTTTACGTAATCCTGCTGATGAACAAACAAACATGAAAACACCTGAAAACGCCCTTCCTGCAGATAAATCCGACCAATAACAAAATTCCCCTTTAGTTAGATCCTTGTACGCAACAGAAGATGCTGTAATTCACACTAAAAGTTTACTCAAAACTTTTAAATAAACAGATTAATGCAGGAATAACATCTTTTGTCCTCACAGAACTAATTAGGCCGTTTTTAGTGGAGTCTTGTCAGGCTTTGTGCAGGTCTGGTTACTACTGTGAGTAATCGGGTCAGTGTTAGTTTGCTTTGATTCCCTGGTGACGCCGGGCTCTGGCTCCGCTCGTGGCTCCGGCGAAAACGTTTTACCTCATCGCCAGCTTTGTGAGATTCCAGGCCGATGTGGCAATCGATGACAGGAGTTCATGGGGAGAGCGTAGAGCTGTAGTCAACACCCCAAAGTCATTGTTTGTGCTGCTATGCTGGGGCTGGACGACAGCGTTTTTCACACTCGCAGCCTCCCCCCCCCCCCCCTCCACAGGGGAGCTTGTCAGAGCTTCTGGTCGCTCTCTCTCTCGAGCCGGACGCCGACGCAAGTGTGACCCCGCCTCTCTCTCTCCTCCCGAACCCCGCTGGGTACACGTTGGGGGGTACCCGAGTGTGCTCCAGTTTCCCAAAACATCGTAATGAGGACGTTAATTGTCCGTGACAGTACGAGTTGTGCCCATCGGGGGTTCCTGGGGGTTCCAGGATCTTAATGGAGACGAGAACCGGCTCCAGCCTTCGGTTTTCAGTTTTGATTCTCACAGTCCATTAGATGTGAGACCACGAGCATCTGTGGACGGTTTCTGTTGTTGACGTTGTCTGAACGCTTGGACGTCCTCCCTGCATTCGCACTCTGCTCTGTTATTTGTTGTCCCATCTCTCCCACTCTCCTTTTTCAAAATACGCACTGGTGTGTGTGTGTCAGTTTACATTAACGTCTTTGTCCCGCTGGAGACTTGAGAGACACAGGGAGAAAAGAGACGTTTACATGAGAGCTGAAGAGACACAGCGCTCGGGCCTGATGGGATTTAACATGTTTTGTTTATTCATCATACGTGTTAGATATCTGTATTTATTTTTACGAGTGGCATGTTCCACAGTAGTATAAGTAAGATAAGTGGAATCCAGGAGTGTGAAGCTTTGCAGCTTCAGCAGAGGAGACAGTCTGAGCCACCGGGGCTCTGTGTGTGCAGCCGAGCAGAAACCAGTGGCTGCATTTGATAGAACACGAAGCCGGATGCCTCAGTCACTTAACTCACCGATTTGATGGCACGCCAGCACAATATGGTGACCATTACTGATCCTAGGTCTGCATGCTCCTCTGTTAAGTGGGTTTCTCTGAGGCTTGAAACGGTGCCCTCTATAGACCACAGTGTGACGGTGCTGAAGTCAGAGAATGTACAACTATGTAGAAGCTGTTGTGTGTATTAACATTAGAAACAGCTTTAACAACACAATCACCTCATTGTAACACAATATGTGCTCGTTATGCAGGAACTGAGTTGATTCAGTTGGATGATTTGATGAACTAAAAGAGTAAGAGCATGTCATTTAATCTGTTTCATTTATTGGAGACACAGGAATGCCCCTGGTTTATGCAGTGGTTATAAAAATCCATTTAATAGCTCTAGAAATAACCTGTTCTGGATTTTCTTTTTCCATGAACAACCTCTTTTTATCATGCACTTCTGGTTATAGAGGATTTTCACAAATAGAAAGATTCATACATGTTCCAGTTTTATCCTCCATGAAAGGTGCTGTACAGTACAAGCCACACTCACCCCTTCACATACTGTTGGCAAAGTCATGGAAGATGATATTTATTTGCCCTGATAATTACTGGAAATCTGTGTCAGACGTGGAACAAAAACGAATGTAGAAATGTCAAATTAAAATGATCATTTAATAATGTTCTTGTGGTTCAGGCTGTTCATTAGAAACGACTCCAACAGCCCGAGTTGATTACTGGGATCAGAAACACGCCAACACAAATTCAATTAGTCAGTGAGTGAATTCATCCCTTGTTCGTGGAGCTTCTGCTGAAACGTTGCTCTTTGTTCTGTCCTGCAGCTACAGCCTGACAGGAGGACACGGCCAGTTCTCCATCAACCCCGCCACGGGACAGATCATTACCAGCTCGCTGCTGGACCGAGAGGACCGGGCCAATTACCAGCTGCTGGTGGTGGCGACGGACGGAGGGCAGCCCGAGGGCTTGTCCAGCTCCGCCACTGTGTCCGTGACGGTGGCGGACATCAACGACAACCCCCCACGCTTCCACCACCACCCCTACGTCACGCACATCCCTGCCTCTACTGCAGCAGGTCAGTCAGAAATGTGCTCAGAAGTTATTATTAATAATTAGCCCTTTTCACTACATGTGCAAGATTATAAATGTTGGATTTCAATACACATTCAAGGAATCCTTTCAAATGTGGTACTGATGGTCAAAGGTCAAGGTGATCTTGCAAAACCCCGTTTATGCCTCATTTACGCATTATCTGAAGAAGGCCTTGAGATGAAATCTCAATATTATTTGTCATTCAATTTAACTCGTGGATTAAGTGTTTAGATGTTGTCGGTCAAAGGGCAAAGGTGAAGGTCACAGTGGCCTCACAAACCATGTTTTTGGCTTTTTGAACATCTCAAGTCGGCCTTTAGGGAGTTTCATCAAAATGCCACTTGGTCTCAAACAAGAACTGATTTGATTTCAGTGGTCAAAGGTCAAAAGTCACTGTGACCTCAAGAGTCTGGGATAAAAATGTATGGTGACTGAAACTGCGCTGGTTGGTGGAGATTTGAAACTGTTATTATAAAATCTTTGCATAACTAACTCTCTTCTCTCGTGTTGTGTCCTCAGGGTCTTTGGTCTTCGCTGTGACTGTCACTGATGAGGACTCGGGTTCCAACGCCCAGCTGCACTACTCCCTGATGGGCCGCAACTCTGAAAAGTTCAAGATCGACCCCGTCAGAGGAGCCATCACCGCCATCGAGAAGCTGACGGGGAACTCAGAGGTCACCCTCACGGTTCGAGTGAAAGACGGCGGCACTAATCCCAAAACGGACACGACCACTGTGACCGTGCGCTTCGTGACGGGAGGAAACTTCCCCGTCATCAAGGTGAAGGAGCACACGTTCACGTTCCCCGAGAGCCAGTCGACCAACCACGTGGTCACGACGGTGACCGGCTCGTCTATGAGGGGAGGACCGCTGTCGTATTACATCGCCAGCGGAAACCTGGATTACGCTTTCCATATCGACCAGCTCTCAGGCGAACTGTCAATCAGACACTCACTGGATTATGAGCACATTCAGAAGTACGTTCTCTGGGTCGAGGCCCGAGATCAGGGCTTCCCGCCGTATTCCTCCTACGAGAAGCTGGAAATAACTGTGCTGGACGTGAACGACAATCACCCGAAGTTTGACAAGGATCCGTTCCACGCTGAGATACTGGAGAGCCTTTCGCCTCAGCGGGTGCTGATGGTGTCGGCTGTTGATCTGGACAGCGGGCCCAACGGACAGCTGGAGTACGCCATCATCGACGGCAACAAGGAGAATAGTTTCAACATCAATCGGGCGACCGGTGAAATCCGGAGCACCAGGCCGCTGGATCGAGAGAAAGTGGCTCAGTACACTTTGAAAGTCAAAGCCACCGACCGCGGGTTGCCGCCTAAGAACACGGCAGTCAAAGTGATAATCAGCGTTCTGGACGTTAACGACAACGCCCCGAGGTTTTCCAAAATCTTCAGTGCGACAGTGGCTGAAAACGCCCCGGCAGGTTACACGGTCACCAGAGTCACCACCACCGATGAGGACGCCGGTTCAAACGCCATCAGCCGCTACTCCATCACAGACACGAGCCTCCCATTCAACATCAACCCGAGCTCAGGCGATATAACCATAAGCCGACCGCTCAACCGAGAAGACACCGATCACTACATCGTCAAAGTGTCGGCCCACGACTCCGGTTGGACGGTGAGCACAGACGTCACCATATTCGTCACAGACATTAACGATAACGGCCCCAGGTTCAGTCGGCCATCTTACTACCTGGACTACCCTGAGCTCACCGAAGTGGGCGCCCTGGTGACACGTGTGTCCGCCACGGATCCCGACGAGGGTTCCAACGGCAGAATTTTCTATTTCATCCGGTCTCAGTCCGAGTATTTCAGAATCAACGCCAGCTCTGGAGAGATATTTGTGAAGCAGCAGCTAAGATATCAAAACTCCACGGGTGCCAGCAGCATCAATATTAATCGCCACAGCTTCATTGTCACCGCATCCGACCGGGCGGTGAAGCCTCTGCTGAGCGAGACAACGGTAATTGTAAATATTGTCGACAGTAACGATAATCCGCCTGAGTTCGATTCCCTCAGCTACTTTACCCCCGTCACCAAAAGTGTGAAGGTCGGCACCAGACTGATCAGAGTCGAGGCTCAAGACAAAAAAGACTTTGGCCTTAATTCTGAGGTGGAATATTTGATAACAGGAGGAAACAGCTCGAGTAAATTCAAACTGGATAAAACGAGCGGGTGGATTACCGTCGCCTCCTCTCTGACCTCTGACATGAAGAAGACTTTCCTCATCGACATCACAGCGAGCGACAGAGGAAACCCTCCCCTGTCGGCGCGGACGTCCGTGCGGATCGTGGTCACGGAGGAAAACCACCACACGCCTGAGTTCTCACAAAGCCAAATCTCAGCCACTGTACCGGAGAGCCTCGCTGTGGGGACAGCCATAAGAACCCTGTCTGCTAGAGACAAAGATAAAGAGATGAACGGCCTTATCACCTACAATATTACTTCAGGCAACGACGAGGGCCTGTTTTCACTTAATAGTAAAACTGGAGTGTTATCCCTCGCTCAGCCTCTGGACTTTGAGGAGAAGCAGCAGCACAGTCTCAGAGTTTCAGCCACTGACAGCGGCTGGATCGCAAAAACCAGTTACGTCTCCGTCACCGTGCACGTGACCGACGTCAATGACAACCCTCCTGTGTTTGATCCTGATGAGTACTTCCCCACTGTGCAGGAGAACGTTCCCAGTGGCACCACCGTGGTGAAAATGAACGCCACAGATCGAGATTCGGGAGCGAACGCGGTCATGGCGTACGTGATACAGTCATCAGACAGCGACCTCTTTGTTATTGACCCGAACTCTGGCACCATCACCACGCAGGGCTTCTTGGATTACGAGGCTAAGCAGGTCTACCATTTAACGTTGAAGGCCTTCAACGTCCCAGACGAGGAGCGCTGCAGCTTCGCCAACGTCAACATTCAGCTGAAGGGAGCCAATGAATACGTCCCTCGCTTTGTCTCCAAACAGTACTACTTTGAGATCTCTGAAGCCGCTCCAAGAGGAACAGTGGTCGGGGAAGTGTTCGCCAGTGATCGTGACCAGGGGGTGGATGGAGTGGTTTACTACCTCATTTTCGGGAAGAGCAGAAGAAAAGGTTTTGGCATCAACAAGACAACAGGTCAGATCTACGTCACGGGTACTTTGGACCGTGAGAAAGAGGAAAAGATTTCACTGAAGGTGTTGGCCAAGAATGCGGGGAGCATCCGCGGAGCAGATATCGATGAGGTGTTTGTGAACATCACGATTCTCGACGCCAACGATCCGCCCGTTTTCACCCAGGAGCTGTATGACGTGCAGGTCAGTGAAGGTCTCTCTCCCGGTGGTCTGGTTACCTTCGTGAGCGCCGAGGACTCAGACTCTGTCCCGAGCTGGAGTAGATTTTCTTACTCCATCTCTCCTGAGTTTGATAAAAGTGTTTTTACTATCAATCCGAAGACCGGCCAAGTGTCTGTGGCTGCGGAGCTGGACCGAGAAAAGACTCCTGTGTATAATCTGACCATTCTAGCTGTGGATACTGGAACTCCTCCTGCAACCGGCAGCTCCACAGTTATTGTGAATCTGGAAGATATCAACGATAACGGCCCAACTTTGACAACCGCTTACGCTGAGGTCATGGAGAACCAGAGAGCTGGCACTGCAGTCGCAACACTCACAGCCTCTGACACGGATCTCCCCCCCAACCAAGGCCCATTCTTATTCAGCCTCCTCAGCTCTGGATCTGCAAACAGCTACTTCCGCCTGAGTCCAGCTGGAGTATTAACTACGAGTCGGGAGATCGACAGAGAGCAGATCAGCGACTTCTACCTCTCGGTGGTGATCAAGGATTCTGGCGTGCCTCAGATGTCCTCCACGGGAACCGTCCACGTCAAAATAAACGATCAGAACGACAACCCGTCAGAGCCGAGGTCCATGGAGATCTTTGTCCACTACTTTGGAAACATGTTCCCCGGAGGTTCCCTGGGAGACGTCAAACCCCAGGACCCTGACATTCAGGACCGGTTCCACTGCTCCCTCATTCCTCCGTCTTCCGGTCTGTTCAGTGTCCCGACTGGAACCTGCAACCTGAACTCTAAAGCCCGCTCAACGGACGGGACGTTTGAACTCACCGTCCGAAGCAGCGACGGCGTCCACGGCTCAGTTAGCAACACGGCCAGAGTCCTCTTCATGGGCTTCACTAATGCCACAGTGGACAACAGCATTCTCATTCGACTCAACTCCCAGGGAGTCAACAACTTCCTCACCAACCACTACCTCAGCTTTTTACGCATTGCCAACTCTCAGCTGGCAGGACTCGGCACCGGGGTGCTTCTGTACGGAGCATTTGAGCTCAACAATCAGACTTTCCTGATGGCAGCTGTCAAACGTGGCCACGGACAATATGTCAACCCCAGCGGCGTGGCCACATTCTTCCAGAGTATCAAAGACATTTTATATAGACAGAGCGGGGTGCAAATAGATGCGGTGGACCATGATCCTTGCACTCATAACCCATGCCAGAATGGAGGCAGCTGCAAGCGGCGTCTCAGTGTCGGGCCTGATATGAAGACAGAAGAAAGTGTCCCAGTGATCCTTGTTTCAAACCACCCCCTGCAGCCCTATGCCTGCAGCTGCAGGCCGGGATACACAGGCGCCCTGTGTGAGACAGACATTGACGAGTGCCAGCCATCGCCCTGCCACAATGGCGGCACCTGCCACAATCTGGTGGGAGGTTTCTCCTGCACCTGTCCTGAAGGTTTCACCGGGATGGCCTGTGAGAGGGATATCAACGAATGCCTCTCTAATCCCTGCAAGAACGGGGCGCTGTGCCAGAACTTCCCAGGCGGATTCAACTGTCTCTGCAAATCCGGCTTCGCAGGTAATGCACACACAGCACTCACTCATGTTAGGCTCAGAAAGAAAAAAGAGAAACAATGGAGACGCTCACATAATAATGTAGTCACAGACAGAGCTTTAGGTCCAAGGGAAATATTTGCCTCTGACGGTCTCCAGGAGGTGTTGTAGCCACAGCATGGAAGCCAGATACAGTTTTGTTTTTGGATTACTCGTTGGGGGGTATCTGCTGTGATGTATATCAGCCCGTCATGTTTGCTTTAATAAAAACGATGATGCAGAGCTGACCCCGGTCAAGCCGTGAGTGTAGACTCCACACACAGTTCTCCAGTATCACATTACTCTTTGTGCCTTTGTGTGCATGCAGCTATGACCACACACAGATGCATTTCTAATCCAACTGTACACAGAAGGATTTGTTAATCAAGGATTTCTCGTTTGGCTCCGTTTTTGACTTGTAAGACAAATGAGCTGCTTTATAAAAGATCCAATCAGGCTTTTTAGTTTGGAAACGTAATGAACACACAGCGTTATTACTCCTGATAAAAGGGGAGTGGATTTTAAGTGGAGTTACTTCGAAGAGTCATTTAGATCCTGTCTGATGTCCAGCTGCCGACTGCAGCATCTGAAAGACATTTTCAAAGCAGGCGTTTTGCCTCAAGTCAACTCATTAATGTCCCTTTTTATTACGTAAACCTCGAGGTTTCATCAAGATAAATGACCCTCCTGAAGAAATGCACCTATTGACTTACAGTAGTTTGTGTGCCCTCACTGTGAACTCTCAACTTCCTGTTTTCCCCGCCTGCTTTTCGGCAGCGCGATCCGTCTCCATTAGGCAACTTGTCTCTGGATTTACGTGTATTTGTTCTTTTGAAAGGAGACGTATTCTCTTCTCTGGTGTTTCTTCCCTCCTGTGTCTTTATAAACGGTTTCTGCTAAGTTAAAAAAGCCCAAAGTTTGCAGTAAAGGGAGAAAACATGATTTCTGGGGCATCTTGATGTCACGTCACGATCTGCATTTGCATAGTTTTCTGAACATTAGAACACTTTCAAGTGACAACACTAATTAAGATTATGAACCTGAATCTGAGCAGAATATTTAATCTTTAAGTCTTTTTGCTTTGTTCCAAGCCTGAAATATGTATTTTCATACTCCGGCCTCTTGCTTTTTTTTTTTTATCATTTATCATGTTAAACTCATTCATTGTATTATTTGATGACAATCCACATTCATTATTGTTTTTCCCTCTGCACTGCAAAAAAACAACAACCTTTTTCTAAACGTAATTTGATTTTGCAATGACTTTAAATCTGATTATTCTTAGTTGGAAGATTTTGCCAATTGAGTGAGATCACTTCCCTCTGAGAGTTTCAAGATGTTGCTCTGGATCAAATGATGTCATCGTCTGACCGAGTGATCCAAAACGTTCCAAAATAGCTTCTCTGATTTCAAGAAGTGTTTAGAAAAACTGAAATTGCACTAAAACAGGTGAAACTACACCTTCAGCTCATGATGTTTGCCCAAAAATAAGACTTAAAGGCTCAAAACTAGATGAAATCATTTGTACGAGCACAGTTGTGTTGTTTTTTTTTGCAGCTGTGAGGTGATGAAAACCCTGCAAGTGATCTGTGTTCCCCTCGGGACTTTTGTCTGTGTTGTCTGCCACCCCATCCATTTTAATTTTGTGTTGTTCTGTGAATTCAGGCAAAACGTGTGACTCCATCATCAATCACTGTGAGTGTAACCCATGTTTTAATGGTGGGTCCTGTCAGAATCGGGTGGATGGATATTACTGTCACTGTGCGTTCGGTAAGTAATGGTCGGAAACTTTCGTAGGGAATTAGTGAGCTGTGCAAAATTGAACTTTTTCACATGTGAACCCTCCCTAAAGAAAGAACATTACCCCATGATTTCATGAGCAAATGTGCACATTTCATTTAGTGTCTCCATATTTCATGCTTTGTATTGTTTCTGTCTTTAATGAGAAGTTTTAAACTTTTTAGAGATGAAAAGCCAAGAGATCTGCTTTCTTACATCTAATTACAGAACATATAATGTTGCTCAGCAGAGACTCCAGTTAATCGGCAGATATGTTTATCGCTGCAGCACCGTGAATCATTCATTGGCTTCCTCTGATTCCTCCGTCGCTCTGTTTTCATCCTCAGGGGTTTTCGGCAAGCACTGTGAGCTGAACAGCTACGGCTTCGAGGAGCTCTCCTACATGGAGTTTCCGTCCCTGGATCCCAACAATAACTACATATACATTAAGTTTGCAACCCTGCAGAGCAACGCGCTGCTCATGTACAACCACGATAACCAGACCGGAGACAAGGCGGAGTTCCTGGCGCTGGAGATCTTCGAGGGACGGATGCGCTTCTCCTTCAACCTCGGGAGCGGAACCTATAAACTCATGACCATGATCAAAGTCGCAGATGGGCAGTTCCACACGGTCATCGCCAGGAGGGCTGGGATGGTAAGAACGCCTGTTTTTATTGCAGGAATTAGCTCATATGTTAAGTGTTTTTCATCATGCATCGTTGCAGAAGTCTTCACTGAGTGGCTCAGTAATGCTTAAGGTTATAGGAGCATAAGCATTGAGGACAATCTGAGGGAAACCACAGGGTGTGGACTGAGAAGGTGTTCACATTCAAAAGCTGCATTTTATCCCAGAGAGCTGGATCCAAATCTGGCGTTATACTCTTTTTTTTTTTCTTTCACCATCAGATGATAATTAAACTGCCCCCAAACTACGGGGAGCTCAGTTCATGGTTTTCAAGGTTTGTAATTATATTTCATTGCCCGTTGTGAAGTACAATAAGAGGATTCCCAAATGGCCCTGAAGGTTGAGTTTCTGTCTCCTGCGCTCTGAATGAGAGGCTCCTCGCTGCCAGCAGCTCAGTGGCAGGGAAAGAGATGGAAAAAAAACAACCAGGCCCTGTCAGACCTTCTATGAAATAACTTTCCTGCTGGACTTCAAATCTGTCATTTCTCCCCGTGTGCTGGGAACTTTCAGAGGAAACTGGTAAAATCGTTAAAATGATCCGTTTTGAGATGGCGCAGAGTGACGGGATGGAAAGGAGCAGAGATCAGGAGGAGAGCCCCTGAGTCTGTCTGCATGTACGTGAGACCTGATCCACGGTGTTTGTAGAAGGTGCTTTGGGTTAGAGTCTCAGTTCCCGTGCACGAGTCCAGAGTCAACGTCCAAAGCAGAAAGACACGGTCATGCACTGTTTCATCGGGAGAGATCCAAGTAATCAGAGGGAGCAGAGGGTTCACGGGTCCTGCTCCGATCGGCGTGATCAGCTTCACCCTCTGCATCATTTGGTCTGTGACAGTAAATGGAAAGGAAATTGCCAGCACCAGGATCTCAGGGTTTAGTCACACAAATGCATTTGAGTGTAAAGTAATCTATTACCACAGATTGGAAAATGTTGATATTGTCAAGAAGAAGAAGAAGAAGAAGAGATATTCACACTGCAGAGATTTCAGTCTGTCTGAGGTTAAAATGTAGAAATGGAATAAATATCGTCATGTTGTGCAGTCGTCTCACAGCAAGAAGGTTGTGGGTTCAAACCTCCCGTCCTGCCAGAGTCTTTCTGCATCATTGTTTTATCCCCTCATGGCCTCATTTTCTCACAGACCTGGTTTCTTAGGTTGGTGACATCACAAACTTGGCTGTTAGAATCCATTTGTTTACTGCAGCGTTAAGGTGGAAAGCCTCAGACATTGTGTTGGCTGCTTCTTCCCTCTGTTTTAGCATGTCAGGGGACAACTTAAAATTCCATTCATCTGCAGTGAGTGTGTGTGGAGGCCGAGGTCGTATAAATGAGAAATAGCGAGACCCAGAGACATGAAGAGATCACAGCTGGGAGCGTCCAGAAAAAAAGCTCAGCGAGAACAAATAACAGATTTAATTCTGAGAAGGAGGTTTGCAGATGCAGCTTCTCTGGAACTCACGAGCTCCGGCGACTAATCACCCGGCTTCTGATCATCTGAATTATTTGTCCTAGAAACAAGCAGAAAATAAACGGTCTACCAGCAGCGACTCAGCGGCTTCACCACAACTGAGGGCGATGCCACGGCCGCCACGTCACATCGGCCACGGCCACGCAAACTGTGATCCGGCGTTTCCCTCACATTTCCCCTTCAGAATTCTCCAAATACAAAAAAAAACACACAAAACAGTAATTTCCTAAGTGTTTTTTATTTTCTCTAGAGAAATATCTGACAGTGAATGGCAGCGTACGAGGGGCATGACGGCACAGACTTTGATCACCGCTCAAAACTCTAATGGAATGTTCATGCGGTTCTTTGCGGTTCCTCAGTGGGAGTCACGAATGTGTTGGAGGAGAACCAGTCCTGTTGTTTCTCGCTCGTCCCGTTGTGATTGCGTGGTTTGTGTTGTCATTCAGATTTGGGTCTGAGTGCGTGTCCCTGTGTCGGACTCGGACAAAGGAGAGGGAGGGTGTGTACTCGTGGTTGTTGCCTCTTCCTGCTGCTGTGTTGCCCGATGAAGCAAAACAAATGTCTGCTTGCGTGGTTCGAGTGTGCGATGGCTACGATACCACAATCCAGCCCGACTGGTGGTGAGGCATCAATTGGTCATGGTAAAAAAAGTGTTAGGGATCATTTTACTTAGGCTGTACACCATGCATGGACGTTAACACAAAGTCTGTGTGTGTGTGTGTGTTTGTGTGTGTGTGTCTGTGTGTGTGGGTGTGTCAAGCTCCTCTGGATGGTTTGTGTATGAGCTCCGAGCCGGTGTGGTCCGTGTTTACTTAACATCCGAGAGAGGTGGAGCGTGATCGCCCCGGTTTTTCAACACTTTCACACACTTCTCTCTCCGGACAGCTTCCTCCGCAGCTCATTTCTTTTCTTCCTCATAAGGTCGTTCGCTCTCAGGGCAAAGGGAGAGAGGGAGGAGGGAGGGAGGGAGGGAGGGAGGGAGAGAGGGAGGGAGGGAGGGAATATGAGAATAACCCACATCTGGGCAAAAGATTTAGTGCCATTAACGGGAAGTAGGAAATGTTTGCTGTAATCTATGGCGTTTTCATGCCACTCGCCCATCAACCACTGGGAGGGAATGATGAAAAATAATTGGCCTCCGTGCCTTGTGGGCGGACGAAACTCACACCAACCATTGAACATGACTTAGTGCCACAAACGCTCCGTGAGGAATGACTGGGTGGAACCAGAACCCTGGAGAGAAAGTTATGTCCACAGTCCGTGAGAAGAGGGTTCAGATCTGCACACAATGAAGTTCTGTTAAGACGACAATCATGTTGCAAACAATAGGCTTTTGATGGTTTTTAAGGTCCTGTCCTGTTTCCTGACGTCAGTATTAGGCAGTAACACGCAGCACTGGGCAGTTTGGAGCAGTGGTGCTTTGTCTACGCCTTCAGCATCTTCACTGCTCCAGAGTCTGGGGCTGGGTTGTCGTGTGGACATGAAGAAACTGAGACGTTTGGAAATGAGGACGTGGTTTCTTTGCTGCAGCACCACAAGGACACATCCTATCTGACTCCATTCACTGACAGTGACACAAACCAATGAGATTACTATCAATCAATAATCAATAATTATCCCAAAACAACACGAGATGGAGATACAGGGACTTTACTTCTGTTAAAATCACACAAACTGTATCTTTGTGTGTTTGTTTCATTGTGCAGGCTGCGTCTCTGACTGTGGACCTGTGTGGTGAAGACCAGGAACCAGGCTACTGTGCTGTGAGCAACGTGGCAGTGCACACTGACTGGTGAGAACATCACTTACACACACACACACACACACACACACACACACACAGACACACACACTATACAAATAGACTGTTGACAGTTTCTTTTCCAAGGTCTGGAAAAGTAAAAAAAAATCACATTTTCCATGTCCTGCAAAATAATGGAAAATAATACAGGGCTGATCGTTTTTTTATTATACCTGCTGTGAACATATTTCCCTAATTTCCCACAGCTGTTGCTTTTTCACAATGAACCGACAACAATCCTCTTTGTGCAGTGAATCAACAACACAATCACCAGAGCATCAGAAGTGTTTTCTTGTCTCTTGTCCCCAGAGAGAAGCAGCGTCTGCGTCTGACCTGTTGCATGTCGACTGCGTTTGACAGCTCAAACCAAACAGTGTGTTTTTTCTATCCCGGGTTGGGAACCGGTTTCTGAAAGTTCCTCCAACTGAGTTTGACTCATCCAATGAGACGGAAATCTGCTCTAAACCCCAGAAAAGCTTGTAAAAACGAAATATTCCCCCGAGGTTTAAATGTTCCTTTGACTTTCAACAGGGTGGAATGAATCTATTCAATACAGTGTTATTTAAAGTATGACACTATATATAGAATAAAGAACACCACAAAATCAGACGCAGATTCATGGAGGAGGAGCTCGTGGACTTTATTGTGTCTGGAGGAAAAACAAATTGTTAACAAAATTGAATTCTTGAACATAATCCTTTGATTATTTGACAAAAAGAGTCAAAATGAATTTACGTGTTTGCAAACATATGACACGTGATGTGAAGTGTCGTTAAGTTACCGGACGGTCCCAGCTTTACTGCACAGACTGCTCTGAGCCAGGCCTTGTGGGGCGAGAACCTGAGACTGAGCATGTGTTTTTGTGTGTTTGAGCCTGTGTGTGTGTGTGTGTGTGTGTGTGTCTGTGTGTGTGAGAGACAGATCGATCCAGCAGACGGGAAAGGGCCAGAAAGGTCTGCAGAGGGTTTATTCAGTAAATGTCCTGGGACCATGTTATTGTGAAACTCACTGACCCACAGTGTCGTTCTGTTGGGAACGTGTGTGTGTGTGTGTGTGTGTGTGTGTGTGTGTGTGTGTGTGTGTGTGTCTGTGTGTGTGTCTCTGAATACCTGCACTTGCAGCATGTGGATTTCTGTACATGTACTTTAGTCCCTCTGTTCAAGTCTTTGTGTGCTTCTGTTCCTCTGTGTGTGTCTGTGTGTGTCTGTGTGTAGGATCCTGGACGTGCAGCCCAACAGGCTCTCGGTGGGAGGCGTCAGGTCAATAGAACCCGTCCTTCATCGGCGCGGTCAGATCGCCACCCACGACTTTGTCGGCTGCATCATGGAGTTCGCCGTCAACGGCCGGCCGCTGGAGCCCAGTCAGGCGCTGGCATCGCGTGGCATCCTTGACAGGTCGGCAACCCCCCCCCCCCCTGGGCTCGCCCCTCCTCTGCCCTCCTTTCACCCCCCCGGTCTCATCTGTCCGTCTTCTCTAGCCTCGTCCCCTCTCGCTGTGGGACATCTGTTCACTCTCTCAAACCCGCTCCAGAGTTGAAAAAGATGTTTTTTTAATACAAATGGCAGATTTTTGGACGAGGGAAACCAATCGCACAAATGCTGAGATTTAGTTTTTTGTACTTCTCCGTCTCACTGGTGAATAGTGAGGCTCGGACAGATCTTTTAATATGCTAATTCTCTGGGGTTCTTTATGGGGGGATTTGTTGTATAGGGAGAGAAATCACAGCTCATCTGCCCCCGCTTCTTTTTCGGCGGCCCCCCCCTGGCTGCCGACTGTGTGCGGCTGACTTGTCAAACCGTCTGATTGTCACTTTGTGTGTCGTTAGGTGTCCGAGGCTGGAAGGAGCCTGCACCGCCAGCCCCTGCCGACACGGGGGAACCTGCTTGGACCACTGGTCCTGGCAGCAGTGCCAGTGTGTGGACGGATTCACCGGCAAGTTCTGTGAGAAATGTAAGAACAAGCGCCTTGGTGATGCTGAGGTGGCACTTCTTTAAGAATAGTCCTTCATGATTATTTATGATGCTTCCCCGTGAATCATCAAACTGCACCATGCAGCTTAATGCAGGCCACACTGCTGCAGTCCGGGCTTTATCCTAAGGCTTTTGTGTTTTTAAATATATACACACATGAGAGAAGTTACAAGTTTTTAGATGCTGCAGCGTTTCCCACCAAATTAATTCAATCAGCAGTGACACCATCTGTGGCACGTGCACACACACAATCAATTGTTTTGGTTCGTTATGGAACTGAGGCAGGAAACATTTGCTGCCTCAGTTTAAATAATTGATGAGATTCACTGTTTCTAAGGTTCAAGTGCAAATTATTACCATTAATCAATATCATGACATTACTTCTAGAAACCAGATCATTACTGAGGCGATCTGGGAACTTCTGTAACAACCCACTGTGGATTTTTCTCTGTTTACTATCAGGCTGATGGTATTTAGGTCCAGTTATTAAAATTCCTCACCAATCATGTGTGTACAGCAGTAAAGGTGTACATTCATGTTCTTGCTCAAGGGCACACAGGCCGCTCCGGGGATTGACCTGCATGTCTCAGCTATAAACAGATCTTTAGGGAGAATGTTAAAACCCATTTGAGGTTATGGCAGTCAGATTAGAGGGAAGTCATTTGGACCCGTCTGTGGAAAGATTTAATATTCTTACATTTTCATAAAGTTGCCTTCTGAAAACTTGAGTCAGAGCTGGATTGAGGAGACTCTCTCTCTTTCTCCTGCAGACATGACGGCCGACACCGCCCTGTCGCTGGACGGCACCGGCCGGCTGGACTACTCCCTGAAGCCGGGCCCCAAGCGGGACGTCCTGCTCCGGCAGGCGCTGCAGGGCTCGTCCTCGGACCCGACCGGGCCCAGCAGCCTGGAGGTGAAGTTCAGGACGCGCGGCAAGAGCGGCACGCTGCTGCACGTGCAGGAGAGCAGCAACTACACCACCGTGAAGGTGAGAGAGCGCACAGAGGAACATGTGGCACATTTCAAAATAAAAGGCCAGGACTTGATTTAATATTCCTGTTTGTGGGGAACAGGGTCCAGACTGTACTGCAGCTGAATGCATTTCATTGATCATGCACGTCAAGCTCGTTAATATAACTCGGTAAAACAAAAATTAAGCTGTAATCTGATTCAATAGAATGAGGATGATGAGGAAAAACAAACTACATTTCCCATAATGCATTGCGCTGAACTCTCACGTGTATTTCAGCGACTCGTCCGTCAGACGTCTTAAGAACGATGACGTTGTGAATCAGTTTGTAAGTTGTAATTAATGGATTGAGAACAAACACGACTGCATATCTGGACGCTGTCTACTTAGATTACCCCCCCCCCCCCACCCTGTCTATAAGCAAACTGCGTCTCATCCTCCTCCCAGTTGTGCCATTCCTCTTTCTTCTCCTCTTGCACCCCCCCCTCCCCCCTCGCTCTGACTGATCCTGGGCATCTCACCAAAGAGTCCTGCAGTCTCATTCATCCTCTTTAATTTTCCTTTTAGACTCTCCCCTCCCCCCCACCACCTTCAACCCCTTCCCACTTTTGTTTTCATTTCATTATCAAACATTCTCGCTTATGATGATTTTTAGATTTTGTAATATTTCGGGGGTTTCCAGCCCCGAGCAGCTTCTGGTGCTCATCAGATCACCATCACAGCTTCCTGAACCCTCCAGACGAGGGACTGTTCCAAGTGCTTTCAAAACCCTGCATGTGTACATATGTTGAGGGACAGAACTATATATACTGAGATATGAAAAAAAAAAAAAAAGATGTTTAATAGATAAACCTCCGTGATTGGTTTTCCAGGTTTAGCGCTCTCGGTATTCTTTGGCTTGGGGGACTTTCTGCTTTTCCCATTTGAAATCATGTCTTCCGGAAGCTACTTATCATTGCTGATTTTTGGGGTCTTTGAAAAGGGAGGGGATGGGGATTACTTTTCCATCGGCGTGGGGAGTGCACACAGGAGATTATCATACACGTGTAAACCGCACATTTGTTGCCCAATGTCAAAGTGAGTCTGATTCATTTGTTTTAAAGATGGAGATCCGTGCTTCCTTTTCTGGAGAGGCTCCTCCTCCAGTGGGTGGTTTCTGATCTGCACAAACACACACACACACACATGAGTTGTGAGAACATGATTAAGTGCCGTGTGTGCCGCTGGGGGAAAGATTCACGAGTGTCGAGCTGCATTTTTCTTTTCTATCTCTGACCTCAGCAGCAGATTCAGGATCAGTGTTTGGTTCCGTGGAAAGCGAGTGAAGGTTTCCTCTCGTCACTCGGCACAGACGCAGACAAGATAATCCACTGATCAGATCAAATGCAGTTTGCTCCACAGAGAAGATTAGTTATTATTTATTTTCCCAGTCTGTGTCATCATTGATCTGCTGACTGATATGTGCATTAGCAGCGATAGATGCTGTCAATCTCAACTATAATCCCGCCCCCACGCCTCCATTCTGTGTTACATTAACACACATAACAGTTTATCGCATATTGCACATCCACATTTCTCTCCTGTTTTGCATTTTACTTTTTATTTAACTTTGTATATCTCGTATATTTTTTTGTTTTGTTTTATATATAGTTATTTCTTTCTTATGTGAAGTACTTATTGTGTTTTTATGTTTTATGTTCAATGTTTGTAACTAATTCCCCTTTCTGGTACATGTTATATCACAGAAGAACTGACACCCTGCTCATTCTCCCTGTGTTTCTCACCCTGTAAAATGTCTTTCATCTGACTGGTGACCACTGCGCTCAAACCTTCCACCTCTGTTCTCTCTTCTGCAGCTGAGGAACGGAAACATCCAGTACATCTCAGACGCCGGTGTCGGTGGGAAGGTGGAGCGGACCGTGGGCGACGCGGTGCTGTCCGACGGCCAGTGGCACACGCTCCAGCTGGTGAAGAACGGCTCCACCACTGTGCTGCAGGTGGACAACGGCCACCCCCGGGTCATCCTGCATCCCACGCAGGACTTAGGAGGTCTCGGGGTCGTGACCTTCTCTCTGGGGGGGATCCCACCCGGACCAGCGCAGCAGAAAACTGGAGCAGGTGAGGCTGGAAGGTGTTTCTGTCTCCTACCCAAGTTAGTTTCACGCCTGGGTACTGGAAGATCGCCAGTTTGATCGCAGACTGGGAGGAAGAGTCTTGGCAGGGGGGTTGAAAGAGTAGTTTTCCACTCCCTCATTACCACAACTGAGGTGCCTATGAGCAACCCCCCCCCCCCCCCCCCTTTAATCCCTGTCTGCTCCAGACACGAAGATTTCACAACAGAGATTTTTTCCGTCCAAAGAAATTACAAACTGTGATCCAACGATCCACTTAGCGTCATGTGGAGTATGTAACGTATGTGGTGGGAGAGGGTCGTGTTTGGTTTAATGAGCTGCTGACTGAGGCAACCATAAAGAACTTCATTATCACAGCTTTCATCAGACGAGAGTCTAATGATGATCTAAAGAGGTTTTTTACCCCTAACTACAAATCTGTCATATTTAAAACCCTGTCCACTCTAATGCAGATATGTTGTAAAATAAACTTTGTCCTGGTTGGTTTGAGCCTCTTGTCCACGTAACATTTCATAAACTGTTCATCTGTGTGGACGTATAAAACTTTCTCAGCCAGGAACTAACTTTTCCAATTATTCCAAAACCACATAAACACGCAATTAGTTTCCTTGTTGTGACGCAGACAATCTGTAAAGCTAATTAAAATAACACCCGAGGTCCAAGGGGTTAAAAATGTTTCTCTCTCACTCTCCAAACATAACCTTGTTGAACGTGCACTTTATTTACACACGTGTTTGTATGTGTGGACGAACATGTGTATTTACGTGCCGTGTCAAACACACATGCTGAATCTCTCAAAAACTGGCATCCGACCAAGAAACTCACCCACTCTTCACCCGCTGTAAATTACCGACGCAGCGGTTTTCACATGTTATGGAAACCTCCCCTGCACGCTCACATACAGTGCACATGTGAGACACAGCTCTCAGGATCCTGTGAGCCCTTATAAATCCTCTACAACCCCCTTTTCTTTTTCACTCCTTCCACCAAAACGAATTAATAGTCTGCAGCTTAAACCGCTGACCCTGTTTGGTGTCCGTCCAACACGACTCCATTAAACCGGCTGGAACTCCGTGTCTGTTTGACACTGCGGAGATTTACCTGCTTCGGATTTACAGCGGTTGAGTAAATGTTTCTTCATCAGCGAATCATCTACGCCCACCGAACAGCGAGTTCATTTGATTTGGCTTCGACTCGGAGCCGCTGCCTTTGAGGACTTTCTTCACTCGTCTCTTTTCCACAGGCTCTCGTCATAGTTTAGACCTAAATCACAGACGAGTTGTCCTGAAATGTGAGTTGAGAACAGTTTGCAGAAGGAGACGGTTTCCACAGGGAGGTCATAAAGCACTGTAAGCTTCAGAGATTCAGGAGGGAGGGGGGAGGGGGGAGTCCAACCCGATACTCTGGACTAATAAGGTAAAAATGGGCAATTTGAAGGGTTTCTCGACCTGGTTTACACGAGGACCCGGGCGTGTTTCAAAACAAACAGACCCTGAGCACGCAGGTCCGTGGCCGGCTGCCCGTCCACCGGGTCCTGCGTCTGCGGCTCAACCCGCCTGTGCTCTTGTGTACTCACTTTTCGAGAGCTAATGAAAAGACACGAATGGATTTAATCTGCACTGGGATAAATTCAATAAAATCTATTTACATCGGTGAGGAGGCAGCGCTGTGAGGCAACACACAGAGCGAGGGATCGAATTAGACACAGAGACGCTCACTCAACCCAGATGTGTGTCTCCGAGCTATAATGGCGCTGACGATAGATTCTCTGTTTGAGAAAAGAAAATCATATTTCTCCTCTCAAATTGGCCACTGATAGATGCGACCCATTTTTTTTTAAATATGATTTTTTTTTTGCAGAGGTTTCTATAAGGAAATTTCTCTTGTTATTTTTTTGGTCCGAAGCTTGAAACAATTACCCGTCTAAACAAAATTCCTTTAGCCCTGATTATAACTCCCAGTTCCTTATTTTCAAGGAAGCGTTCCAACCTTGGCAGAAATTTTGAAAAGCCATCAATTGGGAAAGATTCCCCCCCCCCCCCCCCGGCCACTGTTGTGTGCTTGTTAGCTGCTGTTGTTCGTTTCTCGTTTATTTGACCCAGTTCTCTCTCTCATTCAACCGCAGGTTTCGATGGCTGCTTGGCCTACGTGAAGTACAACAGGGAGAACCTGCCGTTCACCGGAGAACACAGCCTGGTGACCTTGACCAAGACCAGCTCATCGGTCAAGATCGGCTGCAGGGGTCCCAACCTTTGTGAGAGCAGTCCGTGCTGGGATGGCCTGATGTGCGTCAACCAGTGGTACACGTACCAGTGTGTCCCGCCCGGCGACTGCACCTCTAATCCCTGCCAGAACCACGGCAGCTGTGTGCCTGATCCCCACTCGGGTTACACCTGCGCCTGCTCCGAGTTCTACACAGGAAGGACTTGTGAGACCTTGGTGGCCTGTCTGGGTGTCCAGTGTCCTCAGGGTACCGTCTGCAAAACAGCCAACAATGGCGGCTTTGTGTGCAGCCCCAGCCCCACGGCGGAGTCGATGGTCCTCCCCATCTGGGCGGTGCCCGCCATCGTTGGCAGCTGTGCCACTGTCCTCGCCTTGGTGGTCCTCAGCCTGATCCTGTGCAACCACTGCCGGGGCCGCAACAGGACCAAAGTGCCAAAGGAACCCAAGGAGAAGAAGCCCGAGGAGAAGAAGAAGAAGAAGAAGAAGAAGAAGAAGGGGAGTGAGAACGTAGCATTCGACGACCCAGATAACATCCCGCCATACGGAGACGACATGACGGTGCGGAAGCAGCCGGAAGGGAACCCCAAACCGGACATCATAGAGAGGGAGAACCCGTACCTGATCTACGATGAAACAGACATTTCCCACAACAATGAGACGGTGCCGAGCGCCCCCTGCGCCCCCTGCAACGGCCCCGAGGCGGATATCGAACATTACGACATAGACAACGCCAGCAGCATCGCTCCGTCGGACGCCGACATCATCCAGCACTACAAACAGTTCCGCAGCCACACCCCCAAGTTCTCCATCCAGAGACACAGCCCACTGGGCTTCGCCAGGCAGTCCCCCTTACCGCTCGGAGCAACCAGCTACACCTACCAGCCGCAGTACACGCAAGCACTGAGGTCCACGCCGCTCAGCCACTCCCACTCAGCATGCCCCACCCCCAACCCTCTGTCCAGACACTCCCCCGCCCCGTTCAACAAGCCCTCGTCCTTTTACCGCAACACGCCAACCAGAGAACTCAACCTGGCTCGCCGTGACGGCAGCCCGCTGGACCTGCACAACGACATGTGCCAGCCACCGCCCATGTTCAACTACGCCACCCGGCTGGGGAGGCGCAGCAAGAGTCCGCAGACCATGGCCAGCCACGGCCACGCGTCCAGGCCGGGCAGCCGGCTGAAGCAGCCGATAGAGCAGATCCCTCTGGAGACGGGACCGCCCGTGGGGCTGTCCATCGAGGAGGTGGAGCGTCTGAATACTCCTCGCCCTCGCAACCCCAGCATCTGCAGCGCCGACCACGGGCGCTCCAGCTCGGAGGAAGACTGCCGCAGGCCGCTGTCGAGGGTCCGCAACCCCGCCGACGGCATCCCGGCCCCGGAGTCCTCTTCAGAAAGTGACTCTCACGACTCCTTCACCTGCTCGGAGATGGAGTACGACCGGGACAAGCCGGTTTCCTACAGCTCCCGCGTCCCCAAGCTCTCACAGGTCAACGAGTCGGACGCCGACGACGAGGACTACGGCGGGAGGCTGAAGCAGCGGCGGTACTCGAGTCGGAGGGCGGAGGGGGGGCCGGGTGTTTCCCAGATGCCCCCTGGCGAGCAGCACTACACCCTGCCCCACAAACTGGGCCAGCCAGCCGGGGGCTTCAACTGGGACAATCTGTTGAACTGGGGCCCCGGCTTCGGACATTATGTTGACGTGTTCAAGGACTTAGCTTTGCTTCCCGAGAACGCGGCGGCAAAAGACATTGAAATGAACAGCGGTGACGGTTCAGTGACCATTTTAAACGAAGGAGAAGCTGAGCAATATGTATGAGACTATTTATTATGATGTACAATATGGTGACGTTCTCCGTTTGAAAAAAAAAACAAGAAGAAAGGAAGACTGTACATTTCAAGAGAGCATTGGACTCCATGTTTTTTTTGTTTTTTACATTATTCAAAAATAATAAGACGACTTTCAATGTGTAAGGCAGAAAAACAGCACCTGTTACACGACAGATTTTGTCGTTGTCCACCTTGGAATAGTTTGCCAGTCTCTTCTCGGTCCAAACCTCGACTGTACAATCGTGCATTCATCTCTCCGAGG
Source organism: Platichthys flesus (assembly GCF_949316205.1). Classification (NCBI taxonomy): domain Eukaryota; kingdom Metazoa; phylum Chordata; class Actinopteri; order Pleuronectiformes; family Pleuronectidae; genus Platichthys; species Platichthys flesus. The sequence continues at coordinate 2,760,940 of NC_084952.1, read as the reverse complement.
CCTCGTTACAACGGATCCATTGACGCCGCTCGGCTCAGAAAAAGTAAATCCCTCCGTCTGAATCCAATTTAGCGACTGCAGGCGTTATCTTGATCGAACATTTCTGTTCTGCGTTACCAATACGGCCTCTTCTCTCCAAGAACCTCCTCTAACATCCACAGCTGAGCGATGGGGAGGGGGGGGGAATAACATTAACACTCACAGGAAGAAAATCCCCCCCCCCCCAAAAAAAAGACAAACTCCCGGTGTCTGTGTTTTTAAAGGTTCAATTTTCAATTAAATACGAAGCATGTGTGTATTTGATCTGACTGCACCTGTTACCGACAGGACATGCCCCCCCCCCCCCCCCCCCCCCCCCCCCCGTTTTGAAAGCAACTGGTGTATCTGCACATACGTTCTGATCGGACTGGTCTCTGCCCTGGTGTGTTTCCCCCTCAGACGACTGGCTAAACACTCCAAGACGGAGGGTTGATGAAGTCTCCTGCCTTACAGACATTTGAGGATTTCAGTACGGGGGGGGGGTGGGGGGTGCGGGGGGAACGCTTCCTCTTTTGTGTTTGCGTCATGAGTCGATTAGGAGGAGGGGTGGTTTGTTTCTGGTGGGGGGGGGGGCAGTTAGAGAGCTGAGAATTAGGATTTTCTGACAAAGCCAAGTAACGATGAAGATGATGATTATGTTGTTGATGATGATGATGATGATGATGATGATGATGATGATGATGATCGTATAAACATGACCCCGACTAAAAAACACTATGAACTTGTGTACATTTTTTTAATTCATGAGAAATCATGGAGTCATTTGTTGGTGTCTTCGTCCATTATTTTGACATTTGTATGGTTTCTACATTTTTGTACTGTTTATTAACTTAAATTACTTAAGCTGTGTTTTTATGGATATTTTCATATGCTGAAATGTATGTCCTTGCTTTCGGGGAAAGTAAGATTGAAGACTTATTTTTTACATTGGTTACGTATGTAACATCAGTATTTTCCACTTTTGATAAAACTATAACATGCTGTATGCTTTGTACCTGTAAAAAGCCAATAACAGAATAAAAAAAAGTATTTATTTACATGCAGCTGTAGAAGCGTTGTTTTCCTGCAAAGGTCGCGTCAGGTCAGTCTCGTCTTTTATGTGACGTCTCTTTCTCATTATTATATATTTTTTGTTCTTGAATTTTTGTTTATATCACAGTTGCCATCTGTCGCATGTTACATTTGGTTCCTGTGATGTTTCCCAGAAAATGTCTGCAGCCACTGACTCGGACATTTCTCACATGCTGCCCCTCCAGATAATGTTCGAAGGAGTTGAGAGCAAATCTGAAAGCTGCTTCAAATGCATGAAAGCATTGGTTATTTTTAAAAATAGCCGACTTCCAGCTCAGATTTCCTCTTTTCCCAAATCTGAAGGTACTCCATATTCAGTGTTCTCTCCGTGCGCCGTCTTTAAATAACGCTCAGTCTGAACAAAACATTTAAAAAGGCATTTCAGGACCCGAGTGTAACCGAGCCACCGCGCTCACAGCCAAGCAAAACATCACGCGGCGTCCGCGACGCTCGACCCGATATTGCTTTCAGCAATTATTTACATCTGGCTTATTGAGCAGAACCCTTTTTTGTCATAGCTCAGTGATCCGGTATGCAACATGCTTATCTGCTCCGTCATCGGGAGGAGAGAGAGGCCACGAGAGAAAACGCAGGGAGCCGTAAAAACCCGGCGGAGACTGACAGGCCCAGATCTGGGTCAGTCACCCCGAGCGGGTGGAGGGGCTCGAACCCGCGGTGCTGTTGTTGACTGACGTCTCGTTGGGGCGGCCGCACCACGCTGATGCAGAGATAATAACAACACTGTGATAGTGAGCGTGGGTGAGCGGCCGGGCAGAGTGAATAGGAGACGAATTCAAATAAACCTCACAGCATCTATCTCCTCTGGTGAGTCCCCCCCCCCCCCCACACACCACCACCACCACCACCAGCCTCCCTGTAGGTGACTGGGATCAGCTTGTATACACAGAGGCCACATTGTTCTACAGTGCGCTGAGATGTAAAACACTCATGAGCCTTGACATGAATCTGTCTTCCTGATTTTCTTGTGGGGGGGGCTGGGGCAGGGTGGTGGTGCTGGGGCGAGATCGCCCCCCCCCCTCTCTTTTTTTCCATCAGTGCTGTTTTTGGAGTTTTCCAAGACGACTGCTGGACTTCATCGAAACGGCCGAGGAGCTTATGATGTGTTTACGGATTAATTGCAATGTATATATCCCAAGTGCCAACATTGGGTTTGACATCAACCCCTCGTAAAATACACAACGTGTGTGTTATTCCTGTGGATGCAAATGGTTGTTGTTTCAGTTACGAATGACGTGACATGAAAAACACAAAGAGAATTTGAGAATCCACACGTTTCATCAAAACCATAATTCCCATTGAGATGATTTCCATGTTGACTCGAGAGTTTCCTCTGTGTTTATGAAAAAGGATGCGGCACCGATGCTGTGATCGACTTTCTTGAAACAGAAAATAATCTTCACCGAGGGCTCGTTTATGGATTGATGATTATTCTGAGTGATCGTGCAGCAGGGCCGTGTGCAGACGTTTTGGGGGCAGGGGCCCTTTCTCTGCTGCTGGCTTCTACTTTATATTGAGAATAACGGACATCACCAGAGGAGAGGAACATACTTAAGAAGGAATTTTCTAAAACTGCACTGATAATTTTACTTTTTACCTTATTTATACGCTGATGACAATAAATCATTTGAATTTTTTTAGTGACTTTGAAAAACATTTTCTTCACTTTTCTCTCGTCCGGTTAGCATCTGACTCCTCAACTGATTCACAGTGTTTCAGCCAAAAGCAAATCTCCAACAGGACTTCTTCTTCTTCTTCTTCTTCTTCTTCTTCTTCTTCTTCTTCTTCTTCTTCTTCTTCTTCTTCTTCTTCTTCTGTGGTGCTCCAGGCAGCTCCCTGGTGCGGTGGCAGCTCCCCTGTGGAGACTCAGGTTCTGGTGCAGCACTCACCTCCTCCTCCAGAGGCTCCTGGCTGCTCGCTGCCTCCTGCCTCTCTGACAGGAGCTGGATCTTTGAGTGTGTGTGTGTGTGTGTGTGTGTGTGTGTGTGTGTGTGTGTGTGTGTGTGTGTGTGTGTGTGTGTGTGTGTGTGTGTGTGTGTGGTTTACATGGGAGACAACATTAACAGCATCGCCCCGCTCCGAGGGGCACTGCCCGTTTCACATGTGCATCAAAGCAGGATAAGTGTTCTCTAATGCTGTGTGTACTGCAGCCAGCCGAGGCCTCTCAACGCACATGAAAGCCTCAACAAGGAGTCCGAGCTGTTGAGAAATAGAAGGGAATGGTGCGTGTGAGTGTGTCTTTGTGCGTGTGTGTGTGCGTGTGTGTGTGTCTTTGTGCGTGTGTGTGAAGAAGACGATGACTTGTCTCCTCTTTGGAACCGGCGCCTCTCTTCCTCAACTCTGTGGTTTTCGCTCCAGCACTGAGGGGCTTGGATCGGCCGATGGCTCTGCTCTTCACCAGCTTGAGAACATTCACAGAAGTGTGTGATCGATGGTGAACAGACAACACGGTCACGAGGGGGGGGGGGGGGGGGGGGGGGGCGAGCTGGCTCTGGTGTCACCGCGCTGTCAGGCTCCACGGAGGCAGAACATCTGCTTCTGGTCCCCGGTGTCACATTCTGCCGCTTCAGCAACTTCTGGCTCTTTTTTGTTTTGTTTTCTAATTCGAGGAGATGCCGACGGCTTAAGTGCCGGTTGAGTCACCGAGTGTTTGGCAACAGGGGGAACTGCTGATCCTATGGGAGGCCGAGGATTCTCTCAGCTGGTCCCCAGAAGTGTCTCTCACTCTGACGCAGCAGATGTCGATACTGGTTTTAATGACTCTGGTTTTAATGACTCTGGTGACACTGACACTCTGTTTGCTAAAGTGGATCCAGAAGATAAACTGCACCAGGACGAACTTCAGCTCTGAGTTTAAAACCATGTTTCATCTTCCTCCGTCGTTGCAGGAAAAGCTTAAACTCTTTGAATTTGAAGAGAGTTTTCACACCTGAGAGTTTGAATCAAGCTTTTGGTTTTGGTTTCTGCCGTCATCACCTACGATTGGTTTATAGACGAGTTTATAGAGGGCCACCAACCTCAAGTTTTCAATCTGCAATTCTCAACGAAACAGAACCATGTCTCAGTTTGATCCAGACCTCCTCCTTGTCCGTTGTTCACTCCTGATATTTTGGGGCGTATAAAACTGAAATCATATAAAAGTTGAGAAGGTTTATTTTGCTTGAGATTTAAGAAATACTTTCCAGTAAAGTAAAGAAATAGAAGATTCATCTTCAAAGTAGTATCAACTTTCTGATTCATCTTTATTTAAACAAGCCATTATCTATTCCTGCCTTCGGTCTCTGGCCTCTTCCCCTGGACGCATGGAGCTCTACGTCCGTCTCTCTGTCCCGTGTCCAGGGCTCTTAGCGTGAGAAGACGTCCACCCGGAGACACGTAACCTGGCAGCAGCCGCTCCACTGGAGGCAGAGCCAAGCCTGAAGGCCGAGGCCGTGCTCCTTCTTCAATTTGCAGCATTAGTTCCCTGAGAGTCTCTTTCATGTTCAGGAGAAACTGGTCCTGAAACTGAAATATCTCAAAACCCGATCGATATGAAATCTAATTGAATCACATCGGAAAAACAAATCAGATCGGGACGATGTGAATCGGAGCTCAAGCTCGAAAGTTCATTCTCAACCTTAGGAACTGTTTCGACTCAGGCTCCATTTACACGCATGATCAGGAGATTTGGACAATATCACACGAGGTTTATCAAAAGTTCAAGTGTAAATGGAAACTACATTAGAAATAAATACTTTTAATTGGGGAATCTCACATTGATTGTCTCTGTCGTTTCTTCTCTGGAATCTCTCGAACATCAGGTCCTTGTCTCTTCTTCTGTGTAATTTTGTCTTGAAAACTGAAGATTAGTTATGATTATTTTATCCTAGGATACGACTGAGGTCTGACTCAGCGTTTCCTGCTGCACCGCCTCGTATCACGAGCTCTTTGGTCGCGTCCACGTTGATTTCCTTCGTTTATAAGTTTTCAAATCGAGCGTGTGCGGCTCTTGAACTCTGCTCTTGAACTCCGCTCTCTGTCAGACCACAGCTCCAGGATCCAGGGAGCAGTGGATGCGAGGGGCTCGGCTGACAATCACTCAGGATCTGTGGCTTACAGATTTATAAAAAAAAGAAAAATGCTGCATAAATGATGGTCAACAAGCAAATCGCACAGTCAGGGTCCAAACCTCAAGAGCAGAAAATAACACAACACACACAGACGACTCCATGTGGCCGAACATGGCGGCTGTGGGCGACTTGTTTACTGTTCCTCGTCCTCACAAACACTTTAGAGGCTCCGGCTGCGGCTTAATGGAAAGAAATAAGAAACTGTATTTTTGAACAGTGTTTAAAAGTTACAGCAATTATCGTCTAAAGCTTGGAGATCCATGTCTGGGCCTCAGAGCTCAGCTTTATTTGCACAGCACTTCTCATACAAGCAAGAAAGACAAAGTGCTTTATGGAGTAACACACACGTTTATATAAGTCTGTTTTTAAACTACACCAAAATAAAACATTTACAGGAACTGAAGAAACACTTTTGTAAATCTGTACGTTTGCTATGAGGAAAAAACCAGAGAAATGTGAGTAGAGAAGGATAAAATGACAAAGATAAAATAATATATCACCAAGAGAGAAGAAGAAGTACAAAAAGATCAAACAATAAGGAAGGTGAGACGAAGTTCTGAAGAAATAAAAGTAAGATCAAGAAGAACAAAAGGAAAACACTGATTATCTTTATCTAAAATATCTTGATTAGGATTATCTAAGTCTTCGGTTGAGGAAGTTGATTCTTTACTTTCTCTTCTGCATCATCTTGATTGTTTTCTAGAGGAAATTAAACTGAATGCTTCATTTTTCCAATTCCTTCACTTTCATCAACAACATATAGGATTCAGGTTGTTGTAGTATCTTCCACGTCTTCACCTTTAAGTCGAGTTGTGCGTCCTCGGTTCCATTTGGCCCCAGGTCCTGATGGGACTGTTGGGACTGACTCTGGATCAGTGTGGTCAGAACAGTAGCGTTTCTTTTTATTGTGCTGAGTTAGAGAGACGATTACTGGGAACTGAAAACAATGCTGGTCCCGGTGCCAGGGATCTGACTTCGGCAAAAACAAAGATGCACGAGGCGGCGGGTTGTTCCAGAGCTGCTCCGTCCAAACCACAATCACAAGCCATCAGCAGAGGAGTAGGGTGGGGGGGAGGGGTGGGGGGGGGTATTGTGCAGTTTTGTTGTGCAGGGAAAACTTCGTCTCAATCTGTTTCATTATCAGGATATATTGCAAAAACTACTTTTTACAACATTGATCATTGAAGTAAAATGTCAGACATGTTTAGGGCACTAATATCCATCAGTGTGTGTAACGTGGTGCAGATTCAAACATAAATGTAGATCTACTGATGTGGTTATTGTGTAAATACTCTTTATTGTGATCCTTCCTATGGATGGTACACAAACTTGTGTCTTTGTGTAACACGCGGGGCGGAAGCTGTGAGGATCAGACACGAGCAGCAGCAGAGAACAGGGATTCAGCAGCTCTCTAACCTGCGTCCTTTACGTTTCCCAGCGTCCTTTTCAGCTTTCTGATGACCTTCGACCTGAGCAGGCTTTAGAAACACATATGGATCCAACAGACTGTATGTGTATTGCAAAACTTTAAGTAAAGTTCCTCTGCTCTCACACGTCATTCACAAACAATACAACCATCAGGGGGACGACAACCTTTAACGTTTACAGAACAGGACCCAAGGAGAGATTCGTCAAACATCTCTTTGCTTCACACGAAGGAGAAGTCAGAACTAAACAACGAGGACATGTGCAGCGTAACGGATGATTTACAACGCACACATGCTCGCAAACTTAAAAGCCAAGTCCTTGGAGGTTTAACATCTGAGACAGTTTACACATGGGAACTCAAACTGCTTGTAAACGGTGTGATGTCTAAACCCGGAGCCCACACCTCCACACACGGATCTTCTCTTTCCAGCTTCCTGCCGGGCCCGGGGTTCCACTCTACCTCCGTGCACGTGCTCTATTTCTGTACTTGGTCATTTGTGTGAGTTGAAGTTTGTGTGGGTGATGCTCTAAAGAAAGCTCCAGCTGATTAACGCAGGCCGAGCAATCAGCACCTATCTGAACGGGGCGCTGCTCTGCGCTCTTATTTTGAAGCACAGAAACAGCTGCACCACATGTTATTACCACATACTTCTTTGCAGCCCTGCTGTTGTGATGTTTATGAAACCCGAGTGTTGCTGCCTGTGTGTGTGTGTGTGTGTCTGTGTGAAGCACGAACATAAACTCTCACACTCGCAGGTGTTTACACATCCACACACACACACATAGTGTACGTCTGATAAACACAAAAACAGCTGTGACTGCTCCTTTTGACCTTCCTGTTGCTCCTCATGTGACGGTTTCCAAACTGTAACTCCGGATGATTATTAGTTGTGATGCATGTAGGAAACGGCAAAAGGCTAAATGACACTCTCCACAACACAGGCGTGGATAATCGCTTTCCTAATTCTAAAGTTGGCCGCTCTGGGTGACTTGGGAGTTGGCCGAGTCTTTTTCTCTCGATGGAGCCGATCCCGTTTCGATGCTACAGAACTTCACAGATTGAATTTATCTGCCTCACCAAACTGGAAATCTGGGAAAAGAGAGAGAGAGAGCAACAGCAGCACGCGAGAGGACGGCTCATTAGAAGCATTACCACACATGACAGCCATTGAGCCGCCGCCCGGTCACAGATTTCCCAGTTCTTGCAAAAAACACCTGGTGGAATTTCGTAGCTGAATAGTTTGGAAATGGCCTTTCACGCGGCTGACAGCCTCGCATGTCGGCGCGCTGGGAAACAAAAGTCACGTACAAACAAATGGCACTTTTCAAGGGCTGCAGGAATGCACACACACACTTGGCAGCTCGTGGGGGCACATTCATTTTCCCGGGGAAGGAAGAAGAAGAAACGCTCATTGCCTCGTGGTCCCTCCTCTGCTCATTGGCTCCCTCAGTCGCCCGGGTCCCTTTGGATTTTCCCATGCCCCGCTATCTTTTCTCAAGTCTTAATCTTTTCATTCTGTCAGGGCGGCTCTCGGCAGCCTCCGCACCATTTCCAAAGGTCTGGGCTTCATGCTAATTGTCTCTCAATGGCACGGTTACCTCCCACCTACATAATGCACCTTGTTTCCTCCACTCAGTCTGGGCTTCACCATGTTGGCTCATTCAAATTCAGGGGGGTGGAGAGGGTCTGCCGGAGCGATGCCTCGGGGGGAAAGCGAGGCAAAGCAGCTCTACCTTTAAAACCAAACAGGGATTTGTTCTCCCCGTCCTGGGAGGAGGACTCTCTGCGGGTGGGCAGACCGATCGAACAATCTGAAAGATGAGTTGCATGTGATTATCGTCCTGTTTGACGAAACTTCATCCGTCCACTTGCAGGTCCCTCGACGCACCGGCTTCTCCCTCACACGTCATTATGTCACGATGCAGCGCTACCGAATCCTGCACGTTATTTAAAAATATAAACTTCACTCTGAGCTCTGCAACATCTGCCAGTGATTTGATCCAAAGTCCTCAGAGTGAAAAAGGCAAAAAGGAGGTGAAGGTTATGAAAATCACCGTCGTGAGATGATTGCAGAGTCGTCAACGTGCACAGACTCACGTGCTTTGAGCTGACTGTCTCCACGTAGACCCCGAACTGGCAGCTTCTCTTTGACTGGGGAGATCTCACCACTCAGGACTGAGACGACCGGCATGCACCATTAACATCTATTCAGAGCTTTGATCATCACGAGTGGGGGGGGGGGGGGGGGGGGGGGGGGATAAGCAGAAAGAGAATCATCAACAATTCAAATGCACCCAATTATTAGACCATATAAAGGTCTAATTAGCATAAATTGCTTCCACATTGTTGCTATTTTTACACCGTTTGCTGTTTTCCCGTCTCGTGGATGTTTCTCTGCTCTTCTGCATAACTTATGATGGATGTGTTTCATTTCATAGTGGAATTGCTTTGCTAATTAAAAGTGGTGCATAAATATTTGCTTTCTTCATGTGTGTGTTTTTATTTGGAAGCGGAAAAAGAAGCATTTTTGTGTAACCTCACAAATGAGCCGATACCGATATCACCACGGCCGAGTTTAATTCCATATCACGAGATATCACGTCTGCATCGTCTCTGACTGATGATTCTAAGTTTACCTCTGAAGTCACGACCGTCAGGGTCAGAGATCATTTAGCCGTGAAGCGTTTCTTTTGATTCATAGTCGCCAATTAAATCAAAGCAGGATTGATATTTGCTCTTTCTGATGTGAGGAACACAGGGCTGGGGGGGGCGGGGGGTGGGGGGGGGAGGAGCCGAGCTCTGAGGCCAGAATCAGGTTCACACGTCTGCCTGAAGGTTTTGTCTTTCAGTCTTCCTGCGTGGTGGAGCTCACAGAGGACAGCCGGTCCGGTTCGGGTTGTGAAGTCACTGCCGAGCGCAGGAACACGGAGGCGAGGATCAGGAGGATCACGGTTCTTTCCCAGCGTCTCCTCAAAACATTGTTTTTGATCAGAGGAACCAGGATCCTCCAGAAGTGGAAACACTACCCCCCCCCCCCCCCCTCCTGACTGCATCTGTTTGGTCTGAGAAGCCGTTGAATTGTCCGCCTGCAATCAAACCTGCACCAATCGGTTACACTGTCGTTTCCCCCCCCGACCAGTGAACCATGATTATAATGAGGTTTAAAGATGGAGTTCCCACGCAACATGAAGACGACCTTTATTTCTCCGCCGCCTCAGGGTTAAAAATCCCAACACCGATACTCGCCGTCTTTTCCCCCCACGCACTTTCACCACGTCGGGCCGGAGGTCGGTGCTGCCGCTTGACTTCGAGACGTCTTTTGTTCTCCTGCGGTTTTTAGTTTGGCTTTTATTACACGATCCGGTTCATCTGATTCCAGTTTATAATTGCCAGGCTCAGTCTTATTGAAGGTTACAATAATAAGCCATAACTTCTCTTTAGTTTTAATGTTTCCCCTCGGTCACTGCTGATGTCATTTGCTCGTTAAAATGCCAAAAGTGACTTAATTGTTATTTCCATCCCAGTTGCGGAGGGAGAGCTCACTGGTTTCCAATGAGTGTCCTGATAGATTAGCGTGGCTGCAGTCTGGAGGATCTGTTCTGGCACGAGTGAGGAGGAATAAGAAAAATAAAAAATGAGTTCTGATACTAAATAAACTTTAGAACTGGAGAATCTGTGTCTCAGGCTTCTGTTGGTACAAAAGAAAAATCAAAGACGGCTGTGACAGTTTTACTCTCGGATGGAGAGTTTTATTTTCAATAAAAATAATGAAAATGGCAGTTTTCATTTTAAATGCAACAAATCAGATGGTTTCTTAGACTTTATATGTTTTCATTATAAATATTTCAAATGCTTATACATATTGTGAAAGGGAAACTTTATTGATAAAAGCACAGACAAGGAACAACAGCAAACTGCAGCTTCATTCAGCTTTAAAGAGCGTTGGAGCCAAAATGGACGACATGTCCGCCTCTGGAGTGGATAAACCCCGCCTCCTCCATGTTAGCAGAGAGGACATAGACACAACTAAAGATGATTTCTGTCATTTATAAGTTTACATGTTCAGGTGTCTGATAAGTTTGGTATTTGTTGCTATAAAAAGAGATGAATGCTGTTTCTGAGTTAGAGAAATTGTTTGTCCATTAAATATGAGACAATCTGTGTAGAACTATAAATTCAAGGACTCTGGTTCTGTCGGAAGTTTCTTCCTGATAAATTTAAAGTGAGTTTCTCTCCCTCTATGAACTGTTGAGTTTCTCTCTATAACATCGCAGGGTCTCGACCTCCCTGTGTAAAGGGCCTCGTGTTGAGCTCCTGCTCAGAGAAACTGAATTGAAACCCTGAACCCTTTTTTACAGGGGGGGGGGGGGGGGGGGGGGGGGGGGGTTACGTGCAGGGACTACTTCTTGGACGACACTGTTTCCTCGTTGCTCCATTTTCCAGAAATGTCACGACTCAGTTCTCCCCACAGAGAAATTCTATCACTCTCCAGATACAGACTCCGCTGACTTCTTCTTCTTCTGTCCGGGCTGCGTGTCCAGCGTCTGCTACGTGCATTAGCACGTTGCTATCTGCTGCAGTGTGTGATGCACTGTAAAGTGATATATGATTACACTGAATTATCTATTCTGCTCCCAACGAATATGTTCTAGTTATTTTTCTATTTATCTTACTATATTCTCTCATCTTATTTTATCTTATTCTTTCATATCTTAACTTATCTTATCATATGTTATCTCTTCTTACCTTATCATATTCTATCTTATCTTATCTTATCTTATCTTATTCTATCATATCTTAACTTATCTTATCATATGTTATCTTTTCTTACCTTATCATAATCTATCTTATCTTATCTAATCTTATCTTATTCTATCATGTCTTATCATATGTTATCTCTTCTTACCTTATCATATTCTATCTTATCTTATCTAATCTTATCTAATCTTATCTTATTCTATCATATCTTATCATATGTTATCTCTTCTTACCTTATCATATTCTATCTTATCTTATCTTATCTTATTCTATCCTATCTTAACTTATCTTATCATATGTTATTTCTTCTTACCTTATCATATTCTATCTTATGTTATCTTGTCTTATCTTAAATTCTGTCTTATCTTATCATATTCTATCTTATCTTATATTATCTTTAATTCTACCTTATCTTACTCTATCTTATCCTGTTACCTCTTCTTATCTTATATTCTATCATATCTTAACTTATCTATGATATTCTAACTTATCATATCCTATGTTATCTCCTCTTATCATATTATCATATTCTATCTTATCTTATCTTATTTGTGGATTAGGATATATGAGAATATAACAACTGTAACTGTAGAAAAACATCAAATAAATAAGAATAAGATGAAAAACAAAAATGTTTGTGTTTGAGCAGCGATTAGAAGCAAAACCCTCAAAGAACCCTTAAAGAACCTTTAAAGAACCCTCAAAGAACCATTAAGGAACCCTTAAGAAACCCTTATAGAACCCGTCTTCTTCAGAGTGTGAAAAAGAAAGTCAGAGAGTTGTCTCTGTCGCCCCGAGAGGCTGAAGTCAGCGCAAGTGTGCGGTGGATTGTGTCTCGGTCGAGGACACTGGATCCAGACCACCTCTCCGTGTTGATCAGACAGAGAAAACCAAACACGCCCCCCCCCACCCCCCTCCCCCCTCCCCCCCTCTCCCCAGTCACCATGAAATCCTGCCTGCAAAGAGGAGAAAGAAGGAGATTCTTCAACTCCGTGCAGATGCCGAAGTTCAGCCCGGCTTCTCCAAAGCTCCCATCGTGGCTGACCCGCCACTGAACCCCCCCGCTCTGTCTCTCAGCCGCTGCCAATGTAAGCAGATGCCTCGTCGGGCTTCGCTTTCACTCTCTTATTTATGCACGGGCTGATAATGCTATCCTGCATGTGATACTTCAAGAGAGAGAGAGAGGAGTCAATAACTAATGGAATTCATGCTAAACAAGCACTCCTCTCTTCTTCCCTCTTAGTTTACCACCCGGGTTTTTCCGCTGATACCGCTCACCTCTGCCGAGCGTCGACTCGCGGCCCACACAGTTTGCCACGACAGCTTTAGCTCAATTACCGCAGGCCCTGCTGGATTGAGCTCTTTATATCTCCAGCTGGGAAAGCTCACTCCTCTAAACTCCGGGAGTGAGGGAAGCTTTTGGAAAGATCTATAAAATGGCATCCAGAATAAAAAAGCTCCCCCCAGGTTGACGCTGCAGCCCCCCCCCCCCCCCCCCCCCCCGCTCCATAATGCAGGGTTTTACAGTTGGAAAGGAGGCATCAGTCTCTTGTAAATCCTGCAACTTGATACCTCTCATCCGCTGAAGTGCAGCAAGCCGTAAATCAAAAGTTGTGCTTCGGAGCAATCAGAGGAATACGTCCAGAGTTTGAGGATCATCGCAGGGATCCAGAGGAAGAATAAACTAAATCAGGAAACGGGATGCGGAGCGAGTGAGAGCGACTCAGAGTTTAACACGTGAAGTATCCGATGAGATGATTGCTTCAAAACACCGTGTCCAGCATCTCGTGTTTGGATCTTATAACTTATCTCATCACCATAAAATAAACTGGATTTGATAGCACAAGGGCTGTGGGAATAAAAATAGGAACAATCAGACTTTCAGTTTGACTGATTATCTTTCTCCATCGGCAGGGTTGTGTATCGTTTAAGTTTTTCCTTCCGATACCGGTGCAAAAATCAATACTTGTAAAGTATCAGAATTTATAGTTTTTTTACTTTTCCGATTTTGTTCCCCAAACCCAATTCATATGACATCAAATCTGTTTCATTATATATTCAAACAGTCTGTAGACAGTATATTTATTAGTTTATAGTCTGTCAAAAGTATTAAATGTAGAAGTATATGTAATTGGAGGCTTTTATAGGTGATGTTTTATGTGCTACTCGTATTTCATGCTGCACTCTCGGTTTAATTCAATAACTTTTATGATATTTTCTGAGTAAAAGATGTTTTGTTGATTCAATAGAGAAAATCACTTTACTGTGATTCAACACCTTTAAAAATCTGACGCCTCCAAATAAAACAACTTTCCTCTTCGGCTCAACTCTGGTGTTTGACTTTAAATGGCACAATGACAATAAGTACAGTGGGGTCCAAAGTCTGAGACCACTTAAACGGGCTCAGACTTTTGGACCAGCACATAAAACCAGTACATAAAAGTGGATTTTATCTCATAAACCGAAGACGATTTATCTTTAGCTTTTTTCTGCAGAATTGATCCAGAATCTCCTGTGGGGTCAGCGCGGTGTCACGACCAGAACTCTCTCCGAGCAGCACTGCTCTCATGTTGCTTGTATTTTTCCCCAGTAATGGAAAAAGTTGACAGTTCTTTTACTTTTTTTTTTATTTTGTGGAACTTTGGCTTCTTCAATGGCAAGAGAAAGAAAAGTTTCCCCAAAAAGTAGAAAAGCTGGCCCCCGAAGTTAGAGCAGTTAAAAAACTATAATAGTAGGTAGAGGTTAAGTTCGCTCACAGGTGTGATTCCTGACAATCTGTGCAGAGGCAGGTGTTCTGCAGTAAAGGTAATAAATCAAAATGCTTGGAAAAGTTTGGAAACAGTCAAAATTTGAAAATTGCATATCTGCGTTTACTGCACAGCTTAAGGTAATTTGGGTTATTAACGTCTAAAGAGAGACGATGAACATCGTTTCTCTCGCAGCAGCTGAACACGTGCGTCCGGTGATTGATTTCAAATTACCTGCACAAGTGTGCAGCCACAGCCGCGGTAACCTGATCTCCCACTGAGCAGAATGTGTGTCAGACAGACTCATAAGTGCTGTGAGAATAGAGTGTAAGCGGCAGCATGTGAGAGTTCAAGCGGGTCAGCTCACGAGGCTTTTGCCTGAATATTTCCAGGCAATTAAACTCAGTGGTGAGACTCTTGTGAAGACACTCCAACTCCGCACCTGGTTCGGATCCCGTCCTCCCAACCTGCTTTCTTTGGACGCCGCGTCTTCCTCTTATTTGATTTCAGCTCTTTGAGATATAAAATACTTGCTGATGCTCAGAAAGCGTCCGCGGGGATGGCGAGGTGGGATGGAGAGACGGGCCTTGTGAGGCGCGTTGGGAAAAGACTTGTGGAGATTTGGCAGCAGGGAGTGGACGGTCACAGGAGACAGACAGACCTCCAGTCTGCACAGCAACGATTATGGGATCTATTAATGCTTCTTTTTGTACCCACCACTCCAACAAGTCCAGCTTGGATCCAGTTCAGGTATTTTTATGAGTCGGTTCAAAGGACTCGTGGCACCGAGGTTTTCTTCACACGTTTCCTGTCTCTGCTGAGAAGTGTCGGCGACTTTACAGACGCAGAAACACACACGAGCTTCAATATTTAG
Organism: Platichthys flesus; assembly: GCF_949316205.1. Lineage (NCBI taxonomy): Eukaryota > Metazoa > Chordata > Actinopteri > Pleuronectiformes > Pleuronectidae > Platichthys > Platichthys flesus. Next base: position 2,745,895 of record NC_084952.1, on the reverse strand, counting down.
TCAGGCTGGTCCACGTTGAGGCTTTTACTGCATCACAAGTGGAGGTGGCGGGGGGGTTAACAGATAGCAGTGAATTCCTGCGCTTCGTGCCATTTTCTTGAGTGAGGGCACGTTTAACGCGTCCTGAAAGGTTTACTGGTCCCCAAAGTTCTCCCTGGCTGAACGTATGGAAAGATACTCCCGCTGGCAAAAACAAAACAATTCATCAGAGACACAAAGATATTCAAGTAATCAAAGTTGGAGACAGTGGATGCTGTCGTCAGCGATTCCACGTCTAGTTCTGCGGAACCAGAAAAAGCCGAATGAAGCGTTTTGCTGCCACATTCGCCATCGATCCCAAAAAATGGTTTTTTCTCACCAGAGGAGACGTCAAACTGCATCAACGTCCAGTTCCCATCAAACCAAACCTCGGTGAACTTCACCGTCCTGACAACGCAGGACTAAAGTGGAGGAGAAATACTTTCACTGGAGTAATGGAGGGAGGACGTCAGCAGTCATGGCAGCTGTGCACATTCTCCGCTGGTCGCCAAGCCACCGGCCCGGGGAGCGACCAGGAGAGGTCGGCTCATCGCCGGCTGACGTCTCAGCCGTCACCGTCCAGACATGAGGCCGATGTTTCACTAATGCTCTCAACAGGAAATAGACTCAGCGTCTCTGAAGGATCATGATGGCGTCACCAGTTCGTCAAGATACAAATCTGCTGGTGTGTGATTTTCATAAAGTTTTGAAAAGTTTAAAGTTACAGTTAAAGGATTTACTCAAATTAAATATTCCTAAAATTGTGTGTAACAATATGGAAGAACAATATAACATCACATTTAAAAAATAAACAAATTGAATCAATATTTGTTTGTATATATGTATTTTTTTTTGTCTGTTTTAAATAAGAAATTACTTTCGATCAAATATATGATTATTGTTCCCACGGGGATCCAGTTGTTTCAGACTGGGGATCGAACTGCCGACCCTCAGGCTGAAGGACGACCACTCTACCCCTCAGCCACAGACACCCTGTGGAAAGTATGGAGTGAGATTTCGTTGATATATTGATGATTAACGAACTTTCCACTATAGTTTCTTTTATGTATTTTATTTTACATTAGCAGTTAGATCAAAGCTTCTCTCTCCACGGTCAGAGACTGCAATTAAATCAGATTTGAAATTGGGGTTTGATCTGCGAGGCCTGATCCTCCGCTCGGAGACGAGATGTTAAAAGACGTGGACAGTTTAGAGGTGGACCGCAGCTCCGATCCTCAGATACGCTCTCTGGTAATTGAGGACACTTTGGCCGACACTCAGCCACTCCAGATGATTTACAGTGTGTCCTGATGTTTTTCCATAAACCAGGAGCTTTGGCGTCTGAGAACAAAAGGAGCTTGTGCTGCCGGTTCCCTCGGAACCAAGCTGCAAAGGAGCGAAGTCTGGAGTCTGGATCTGTAATCGACACTCATTGATGAGGTGCAGCGATGAAATGCTTCCTCTGCATTGAGCCTGACAGCGCCGGGCTCAGCTGTGATATCCACCGCCGGGGGGGTTTTGTTTCCTATCCCAGCGCTTCCTGGTCGAGGACCTTCTGGCTGCTGGTTTGATTCTGAGTGGTTCAACATCGGTTTTTATCGACTTGAGAGAGCACTTTGTTCGCTGCGTCCAGGCAAGAGGCCTCTTCACAAATCTGGTTAGCGGTGAGAGGCACTCCACCAAGAGAGCTCTGGTGTGCATGTGAGCTTTTCTTCTTCTTCTTCTTCTTCTCCTGCATCAGCCGGGAGCTGCAGGCGGGACACGAGAGGCCGGACGTTAGAGAGCAGCCAGCAGGGCCCCGGTTTTCCTGGCACACAATCGCAGGAAGTGCTGCCACACTATTAATGGAAGCTGAACTAGTGGCACAACACAGTCAGCGAGGCCTCTCTGCCACCGGCCAATAGGATTCATGAGCCTCTCTGCTCTTCTTCCAACTCCCAAACTGTGATAATGGAACTTCATAGAAAAGAGGGAACCAGGGAAGTTGCACGTTAGAGCCAGGAGCTCCTCAACCAACAGCTTCAGTAAGATGATACCGACGGTGATGGTTTCAGGTTGAAGCCGCCAGGCGCTCGTCACCGGAGCCAAACCTCTGGAAGATTTTGACCACAGAAAAAAAAAAATCAAGTTCTGGGGATGCGCTGCTTTCTCCAGGATCTCTGCAGGGTGGAAAAGTTATTAATACCAAAATGATGATTTTCTCTTCAGGTGCGTTAACGGCCTCTCAAGGCTTCGCTGCTGGCTTCGCAAACTGGCAACAGAAAAAAAAAACATTAAAACAAAATCACATGAAGTAAAATCTCATCTGTGCTCCATCACGCTGGCGGCTGCATTTGCTGACATCTACTTCTGTCACTGTTGGCTCGGCAGCGTCGGTGTAATCCCGAGTAATTTGTCTCAAACCACCGAATCTTAAGTAAAAAATCACATTTGCTACTGGTTTATTGTTGCATTGATGCCCAGTTCACCCAGTCCAGAACACAGAGTTAAAAAAGAAGCCGTTAAATGGTCTTACACTTATATTTCGGTTAATGGAAAATAACCAGACTAGTAGAAAACAGAAGGTTATACACTCAATAGGCTGTTTAATGGCTAAACGCTAACGCAGTCTAACCCGGGTAGATAAAATGGTTTGGCCCAATAACAGCTCGTTTTCGGCCGGACTGAAGAAATTACTCTGTTGCCAGACTCAGTTCGAATGACGCCCCAGAATTGGCACAAGTAAACTGGACTGGGTTCGGCAACTGAAGGGAACCGTCATCGTGCCAGAACGACCCCAGCTAGAAAAGAAAATAGACCCTGAGCTCGTCCCAGTCTGGTTTCCAGCCTCTAACCGACTCTGCCAGGGTTGAACCGCAACCGGCCCGACCTTACTGGCCAAACTGGAACCCCAGAGCCCGGATTTACCAGAACTTGAGTAAATATCAGCCAATTTAGAGTTTTTGAAGAGTAATGACTGATCCAGAGTCAGTAAATCCTCCTCATGGTTTTTAGTGTTCAGTTTGTGTTTCAGAGCTTTTTGGTGAATGTAGTTTTTGTTGTCGGTTATTTGTGTTGAAACCTTCTTAATTTGTCTGTTCTGTGTTTAATTGAATAAAAAACAGGACCACAAAGTCCTTCAGGTGAATTAAACTAGTTCTTAAATTAGCAGCTTATTCCTTATTGAAATGATTTTTAGTTCTGAAGCTTGAAGATGCACTTTAAAGCCAAACTGGAAACCGGATCTACCAGCGTCCTCTTCAGGACAGGGGGGTGTTTACTACACGGTTATTGACGGGGGTGCGTGCCAATTACTTGATAAACAAGATCACCCTCGGTCTCAATCTGTCAAAGTGACGGACAGCTGTCAGATTTTTCTGTCATCTTGTGACTCCCTCCTCAGCCTCAGCTTCCACAGGATCTTTGTTCCCTTCAGATCACAATCATCTCTCCCTTCTTCTTTCATATAAACTGTATAACCTCCATTTGTTCCAGTAAGGTGACGGGCTGAACTCAAACTGAACAGACTTCAAAACGGTTCAGTATTTATTTGGTTTTTAGAAGTTTCAGTCTGCTGGTTGTGTGAGAATGAATAATACTGAACTGCTGCCTCAACACCTGGTGGGAGGGGGCGTGTCTTTCATCCTTCTAACACATTTCTCCTGTGTAGTTCTGTCACATGACAAAGAAGAAAGGATGGTTATGTCATATTATTCCGATGGACACAGGTTTATATTTATCTCGTGGGGGGGAGGGTCAAAACAATTGAAAACCTCTGTATTAAGAAACTCTCAGAGTCAGATGTTGTCTGCAGAACAAATTACTGCTGCAGATGCAAAAGTATCTGCAAACCAAAGCTCCACAAAGTACTGAAAATACACCAGGAAGTATTTATATCTCTAAGAGAATAAAGTTTTCCTTTTTAACAATTTCCGAGCATCACGAATGCATGAAGTACGGGGATGTAGAGAATCTGAAATGAAGCAGTTCTTGATCTAGATGTGCAGATACAGTTCAGTGGGAACATGAAATGATCTGTAAGAGAGCGGGTCGATGCAGCAGTTTTAAAACAACAGACACAGACACAGACACAGACACAGACACAGACTCACACTGTGAAGACGAGGGACGACTCAGGTAATGTCTTTACCTGCAGCCGCGTCTCATTCATGTCAGCGTCTCTGTTTTAAGAATTCAGAGTTCATCACTTCTGGGAAACGCATCACATCCCTCACCTTGGAGAAGCACCCCCGCCCCTTCCCGCCCCGCCCCGCCTGCCCCCCCAGTCCGGGGCCGTGTGGCTCTTTCCCTGGAGTCCACGAAAAACTTCACAACCTCCCCCCCCCCTCCCCGAATGTCCAAGGGTAACGTTAGTGAGAAGAGCAGGCGGGGGGGGGGGGGGAGGGAAGCGTAGAGAAGCTTCTTTCAGCCCAGGAGATCATGAGGTTGAGACACAGGGAGGATTCCTTCAATGTGTAAAAGCACCACCGTCCATCTTTGCACATTAAATCAAACATCTACTTTAAGCTGCTGAGTTTCCTGGGACACAGAAAGCGAATCCGTTTTAAGAGCCTGTGTTTTTGGAACGGCCATCTTTAACCCTCCGTGGTGTGGATTAACCTCTCGGCCTCGGTGAACCCGCCGGCAGAGATAATAGATTGTTTACAGCCCGATCTCCGGTTTCCATCTTGGATCTGCTCTTCACACCGAACTCAGCTTCACATTCCATCGGTGACGGCTCCGCCTCGGGCTCCGTGTCACAATAAATCACCGTTACTTCCTGAAATTTCACGGCGTTTTTATGATTCCCTCCTCCCCCCCTGTGAAGTTTTCGGAGCAGCACGTCTGTTCGATGCCGCGGCGTCGCAGCTCCTCGCCAGAACCCCCCCCCTCTCCGCCGTGGAGCTCTCAGAGTGCTGCTCGTTGAATTCCTCTGCGGCAGGAGAATATTTTGTCAATCTGAAGGATGACAACCGAGCAACTGTGCATTAAAGCTAAATGCTTCACTCAGGTTTTCTCACCTAAAGATGCTGGAGTCGGTTCTCGGGGTGTGGGGGGTGTGGGTGTGGGTAGGGGGTGTGGGGTGGGGGGGGGGCTGCGCTGTGTCACGCAGTAATAACAGTCGCTCCAGCTGCGCACATGTGGATTAAGATGTCGGCGTGACAGATAAGGTCAAAAGCAAACACACGGACACAGGCCTGGCATTCTTCTGCTCCGTACTCAAACATCTAGATATTACATTTCCTCTCTGAATTCTTAATTTGGAAAATATAGGAGACCTGTTATCACATGCTTTCCTCGTGCCGTGACTCAGAGCGCGAGTATCTGCTCGGCGATCTCCAGCCCGAAAAGCTGAGGCCGGTTTTCTGGCTGTTGTAAATCTCATCAGTAGCCGAGAGGGGAGCCAAGGGCGGGTCCGGGTTAGTGGGTCGGTCTGCCAAGGAGCCGGCTCGGCTGACATGTCGGCTTGTCCTCACATGGTGTTTGCACACGGGAACGCTAATGGTATCTGAAGACCTAAAGGAGAGCGTGAAATTGTGATAACATGACTCCAGTGACAGCGAGTGAAGGAAAAACCTCTTTGAGACGCCGGCTCTGTGTCGTGAGGTCATCGGGCATCGGGCTCGCGGTGCAGCCGGAGGCCTCCACTGGTCCAGGGGAAGGAAAAGAACCAGGAAGTGCCGTCTATCAATCTTTACTTCCTCCGACTTCTCAAGGAAAAGATGGAGTCATGTTCCCACACAAGGTTTTAATCTTTCCAGGTCTTTCAGGGATGTTTCCCAGAAGTTCCTGACACGGCAGGTTGTCACAAACTGTCAGAAACTCACTCGACTCCAGTTGTATTCCTCTCGTTCAGGGTTCATCAATTAAATGTCTCAATTACATGTGATGACTTCATCAATAAGGTCATTTCACCTGTTTTCTGTTGGTCGTAATTGTGACTCAGATAACTTGATATGTTGTAGTGACTCCAAACATTATATGATGTTGATTCTTAATGTGATTTCAAACAGTAAATGACCAAATGATTCAAAATCCAAGGATTCAGTTTCAGCTTATTTCAGCCTTTTTGGTCAATTTAATCAAATTCCAGGTTGTTTGCATTCTTTGTATTTCCTTATTTTCCACCATAAGTTTGAACACATTTGATTTATTATTATTCACATATATGTTCATTTGAATGAAGAGTAAGAGGAGGCTTTGTGGAAAGTGAATTAACAGCTTCATGTGTTTACGTTAGTTTGTGTTTACGACGTAGAACCAAAAATGATTTAGTTTATACAATTGTCAATATTTAAAATAATCTATTTGTTTTTAATTAGGATGAATAGATATTGTTTTGACATTTGTCATTTAGTTGATAGCAGGAAGTGTTAATTATTGCTTTAGTACTTTAAAGCTGTTGAAAAAGACTTGATAAAGTTAAAGTTTGCCACATGAATTGTGCAGGTTCAGTTTGACTGTGAATCTAAAACATTTCTGAAACCGTCTCTCGACCACTTTGTCGACCTCAGTTTGCCGAGTGTGTGTTTGTGCCGCTGCTGGACAGCCGACCCTCAAAGGTTTACTTATTCTGATCCCTGGTCAGTTTGCAGATGGTAAAACACGCCGATCCACTTCCAACATATTTATCAGATTCCTGTCTGAGCGGCACGAGTCACGGCCTGGTGTGTCTTATCGGCTGTGAAACTGTAATTGGTGCTGATCACCACAGATCATCACACGTCCACTTGGTCCGAGCGTCTCACATAGAAAGTGACGGCTCCTCCGGGAGGATGAGATCAACGCGTTGACGGAAGAATTTCACGCAGCCTTTTCCTCTGGAAACCAACATGTGGCGATATGGAAATATGAAATTCCAATTTTCTACAGTGCACAGAAAGGACGTGTAGATAATGAAGCGTGGACGGGGGGGTTTAGTTTATGGACAAATCAAAACTTTAGTTTAAATCAATGAACAACGTGTTTTTTTACCCAAATTTCAAAAATCATAAAAACCAGATATGAACCCGTGAGACACTGTGCCAACTTTTTGTTTTCCGTGTGTCACAGTAAAATCTTTTAAGATTAGATGTCAGATTTCAGGTTATGTCACGTTTGGGCCCCCTCTCCCCCCCCCCCCCCCCCCCCTCGAACATCTGGGATCAACACATCTTGATGCCATTCATCGGCGAGCTGATTGGACGCCCACACCCGAGCGTGACACCGTGATTGGACGGGCTGTGGAATACTAATCATTACGCCTGCTGCGACTCGCTCAGAGTAAACACGAGCTTAGCCGCTGGATGTTTCTGAGCGCGTGCACCTGTTTGCATGTCACAGGCTAATTGAGAACTGAGAGCGCGCTGTGCGAGGAACACGTCTCGGCCCTAAACGGCTCCATATGCACAAATACACTTGTCGATGGAAGATTTCTGGTCGACTTCTGGCTCGCCGTGATAAATTAGCTCCATCCCGCTCCGGCTGTAATAGGCTGTGGATCTAATTTGAGCCATAAATTTGCCTCCCAACAGCTTGCACAGAGGATGGACACTCCACCGAGGACTTAATAACTGAATTACCGCGGCACCACATGCTGCTTTGTGCAGAGACATCTCCCGAGTTCCACGGGGCCTCGTAAAGCTCGTGTTTAATCAGCTCGTGAGGCGACTTCAAAAAGCTTCCTGGGTTTCCTGCATGTGTGAGCACTCTCCTCGGGTTCTGATGCAGCAGATGCTCGTGGCTCAACCTGGGCCGGGCCGCGGGGAGGAGCTGATTGGCCTGCGTGTCGTTTCTTTGTTTTATTTCGTGCCAAAAAGTTTTTATCGTAAAAAGAAACTGAACTGGGGAGAAAATGTCAAACTTTGATTCACTCTGAGTTCAAATCTGTTCTGAATTCTCGCTGTTTTCCAGAGGTGGAAAAACGTTTGACCGAGATTCAGACAAAAGGCGTTAATCTGAAATATCCTGTCGGGCAAAATATCCAGTGAGGAGGAGAATTAACGACCTGGGATCAGCAGCTGTCAAAATCAGCCACATCTCCACAGTTCTATGAGGAGCTCGAAGGATTATTCAATTATTAAATCAACAAAGACTTAATTATTAACGATTAATAAGCCCCAAAATTAAAAATGGGCCTTTTCACCCTCACAAATTAGCAGATTTATATTTTTTTCTATTTTATATAATTTTTTATGAATGGAATTTAGAGCTCAACTGATATTTCAGAGCGGAATCAGCAGATCTGACTCTTTCACAGACGTTTTAGTGTCTGTGTCGCCAATATGTTATCATTTATTTCCCATAATAAACAATGCAGGAAAGAAACACTTTTATATTTTCAATAAAAAAGTTACTTTTCCTTAAGTTAAATTACATTCTTTTATTAAATCAAGTTAGATATTTGGTTGCATTTGCGTTTTGTTATTTATTATAGAGTTTTTTTGCCATAAAAGTTTGATAACCACATCTTAACCAATTAAATATGTTTTATAATATCCAATCATATTTGTTTTTTAAAATGATTTAATCCCGACTGTCAGCATCAGCATCAGTTTCATTTTTTCTACTGTTTATCGACAAATCAGGAATTTAAGCAGGTTTACTGGTGTTTAAAAGAATAACTGGTTTTCCTCGATAAAAGTACATCTTATGCTTTTCTAACTTTGAGTGAAATCCCAACACCTCCTGCATCATAACACGAGGTCACGTGACAAACTCCTAATAGTCACAGATGACTGAGCTTGTCATGGTGACGCTACCCCCCCCCCCCCCCACACTCTCTTCAGGCCGATGAAAGGAAACAAAGCTCCGTCTTCTCTCCGTCACTTTGAACTCTCCTCAAAAACAAGTGTGACGCGTCGGGTTCTCACACACGACGGCCCCGGGGGTGACGTTCGTGAATTGAGCTATAGATCGGGAATCTGAACCCCCCCCCCCCCACCCCCCCTCCCCCCCTGCTCACTCACTCCACCCCGGAAGAAAGCGCTAATTAGCTCAGCTGTCCGGGCGAATACAAACCCTGATGCACCCTGGGAGACTTTGGGTGGGGGGGGAGGAATAACAAGTTGTTGTTCTTAAAGATCTGAGATAAAAGACGTGATGAGTGTCACATCCAATTTAGTGCATGAACAAGACCCCCCCCCCCCCCCCCCCTCAGTTAAATGAATTTACCTAAACCTGTTTGTGAACCATTTCCCCTCACGTGCACGAAGCAGCAGCTGAGGAGTTGAGAATTATGAGCTCATAACACGTTTTGTGGTGGATTGGGGGGGGGGGTTGGTGAAGCCATGCGGAAGCTGCAGCCCCCCCCCCCCCCCCGACACAGCGGGGACCGGTCCGAAGTTGATTTTGATTGCACTGATCAAAAGAAGCACCGTGTCTGCTATATAGATCACGTGACTTCAAAGAGCAGCATGCTAATCCCATTTGGATTATTTAATTAAGGACTCAGGAATATTAGAAACAAAACAAGACCTGGGCCGTCACATCTCAGAGTGACCTGCAGGGGAGGAGGGGGGGGTGTACAGTCCAGGCTCATCTCAGGAAATCCCCCATCAGACCAGATGAGACAAACCTGCAGGTTGTTGGATCCAAACCTTTTTCTTCCACTGTGTGTAAATCGTTGCAGCTCAGTTTCAGGTTCTGGCAGCGACTGGCTCCGGTTCACTGAGCTGGTTTGGTCTTTGTTGGTTTAATTGTCATTCCAGGGAACATTCCCCAGCTCGGTTGAGATTGGTTCACGATGGCCAGAAAAAAAATAGTGGAAAAATGGGGCAAGATATGATCGTAAGAACGGGGCCGCGGCGTGTTTTGGTTTTTTTTATGTATGTGGAAGTGACTTCAAACTGAGCTAATTTTGGATTTGATCCCGAGGAGGTTCTAGGTGAAAGAAAGAAAACAAGGATGAACAGTCTTCACCTCTGTTTGTGTGTTTGTTTGTTTGTTTGTTTGTTTGTTTGTTTGTTGTCCTTCATAGATCCCTCAGAGAATAATTCATGAATCTTGACTGAACAAAATCAGTATTTATCTCACTTCTTAAGACTCATCTCGATAAAAATGTTTGGTTTCATCTGTATTGTTATTATTATAATTATTATGACAATCATTTGAGTTTCATATTGTTTGTTTTGAATCACTTTAAACAAACAAGTTGGATTGACCAGAATTAAAGGGAACTTGGTGGAAGTAGAGTTTCTACTGAGTGTAATTCTACATCCTCTCGTCCTCCCCGTCCCGTTTGCAGCTTCTCGACTGTGAACTGGTCCCAGTAGCATCTCGCCTGTTCTCACATTCCTGCATCAGCTCCCAGTCAAACATATGACTGAGCACAAGGTTCTCTTATTCATTTTTTAAAGTGTGCATGGCCTCGATCCCCTGATACACCTCTGACCTCCTGGCACTTTAAGGTTTAAAGTTTACCGTTCCTCTCCTGTGAGAGTATCTGAGGTTTGACTGGGGGGCGACTCGTGTTCGGGCTCTGGAGTTCAGTTAAATAGTTTTTATTCTCTTTTAACCTCTTGTTTCTATTTAATTACATTTATTTCATTCTTATTTCATTTATTCACATATTTGTTTTTGCACGTCTCCTCATGTCTTTTATTTCCCAGCACGCGGGTCGACTCGGGTAGTTTTTAAATGTGCTTCATAAATAAACTTGACTGGACTATTGTCTCGATAGGAAACATCACGTTTTAGATTTCCTTCTGCAAATAGTGAAATATTCCAGTGAGATTTTAAAGTAATAAAACAGCAGACCACTTAATTACCTTGTACTAATAGTGGCAGGGAACTGAGAGCAGTTTTATTTCATTAGAAAGAAACACACAGATGCTGGAGAGGTTATTGGTTCTCGTTTAATCTGCTCCCGACCACAACGTTCTGAGTTATCGTGGACACACTGAACGAGAAGGTTCAGTGAATCCTCGACCCCGTGGACCCTCAGTCAAACCTCTTGGACTGTCAAGCAGTGGTTATTGCAAAAGAGAAATTTGATGGAGCAGATTTTAATCACATTATTGTTTGAGAGGAGAATTGGCGAGAAAGTGGAGAAAATATCCAAATTGCTGGAGGTTTGGTTTCGGTTCAAACTCGCCACAGACGAGATAACGACAGATACTGGGATGAACCGTTTGTCCACTGGTACGAGGACCCTGACCTCGTTCATGGTTCTTTAAGTGGATCAGACGTGAGGGATTCAAACCTCCGACCTTCAACAATCTCACGTCTCCGAAACCTTCAAGCCACATCAGGCCTCTCCCGCTGGACGTGGGGTTCATCAGACCTCTGTGTGACTCCTCAGTTTGGATTTAAAAACACATTCCGGTGAGAGTGCAGATGATTGCGGGCACCGAGCGGATCCATGACAAACACCCGATGATGGAGTCTGACGCTCGATGTCCTGGGTTTGGATGAAAACCAGCTGATTGTGAAAGAGACAGAACAAGAGAAGAGACAGGTCAGGAGGTCGCTCTGTCTCAGGGTGGACTCAGGGCTCAGGTCAGAGGTGAGGGTTCAACTGGGTGGATGCTGCAAAGTCAAAGTAGAGCTTCCTCAGATCCATAATTAATGATGACAGAACCACAGAGATGAATAATCTGCAGGTCGACATGTTAACAAATCCTTTCCAGAAACTCACTGCAACTTTACAACTTGAGAAACAAAAGAGAAATCCTAAAGTTGATGTACTCACAAGGAACAATGCACATTATACATCTGCAGTCCCTCGTAGCATGATGGTAAAAAACATAAATATATCATAAGGACACTAGAGAGTGGATCCCAACATGAGACCATCATCAAGTGGGACCAGGCGAGTCCCACTCGAAAACCACTGAGCTACTGGTCTGGTTGGACTTTTTGGGCGTTATCCCAGATCCCAGGGAATAATTCATGGATCGTAATTACAACAAATCAGGATTATTTATTGAACTTGATTAATCTGCTGATTCGAGCTCTGAGCTTCATCCTGGTTTTCATCTGGTCCACGTTTCTTCACACGGCACCAGAACGAGCAGCTGTGGTGTCAGATGTGGACAAACAGATCCGCAGCTCTGAGGAAAATAAACTATTACTTATTTTTAATTTTCTCTGGTCTCCAAACATTAATTAAAAACTTGCTAACACATCTATTTTTTAAATTTTCACTCCACAAATCTCCTTCATGACAGCGTGTCTTCCCTGACCGGTGTTTTAATTGGAGAATAATCTTAAACATTAAACGCCTACCTGGGAAATTATTAGAGGAAAGTTGTGTCTGTGAGATGAACATTATAAGCCGAGTTAACTTCTTGACAGTCGGCCGCTAACTTGCCGGGTTCCTTCCCCACAGTCACTGAGCGTCTTCATGTCCTGAAGCGCAGCTAAGTTTAACAATGAGCCGCTTTGATGTCTCTGAGATGAGAAGTTTTGCCTCTTAATCATTAATCATGCCCTTGAAGCAGAAAGCGTCCTCAGCTGCAGTGCAAAAACTCTTTTTTATTAATTATAATAATGTGGATTCATTTGGGCGAGACCAGCAGTGGGATCCCCCCCCCCACCCCCACCCTGAAAAAAAACCCATGAAGACGGTGGAGTGTCGTCCAGCGTGGCTCTGTGAAAACACGAATAATTAACTTAATCCCATCGTCTGTGATCAAACTGTCTGGACGTGAAACTTCGTGTAAACACCGGAGCTGCCGTGAACGAGCTCTATCTTCGACCAACATCTGGTCACTTGTGCAAACTGTAAATAGCAAAGTGCCATCCGATCCCCTCCTGTGCGAAAGCTGTTGTTTAGCCTTAAATCACCGTTAACTAAATAGTTTGAATGGAAGTCAGATGTTCGCAGCGGCCGACGATTCAAAGCTGCGTAAACCGAGTGATAAAGTCAGAATTCAACAAGCGTCAACGCGTTCGTCCAGAAACTTTGCTTACTTTTGGAAAAGCTGTAAAACAAACCCAAAGACATGAAAGAGCGTTTAACCACGAAACAGCAAAAGTGTTTCATCTGTTGTTGTGTGTGTTTTTTTAACGGCATTATTAGCATAAGGTCGTTATACTCCCCAAAGAAAAATCTTCTTAATTTGCTCGATGGATTTGGAGTCGTCCCGAAACGTAATCTGATCAACACAAAAAAAAAACTCTCTAGTTTGAAGTCTGTGGAAACGAGGAACCAGTTATTTTTATTCCCGTGTTCCTGGAGAAAGCTCCGTGTTTTTAACTGTGTCAGTAACGCTGTGATTAATTAGCCACAGACGCTCGGGTCCCGGAGAGACTCGGGACGCCCTCCGGCTCGTGACCGCGACCTGCCAGCTGACGTTAACGTTTCCACCTGTTCCTCCCAGGACCCAGAAACACTCAACCCCCCCCCCCCCTCCTCCGGCCTCCTGCTCCCATCCTTCATCTGCGAGACGTCCATCATGGCGAAGTCCACTCTCCCCCCCGCCCCCCCCCGTCCCCCCTTCGAATCCGATCTTTTGGCTCCTCGGCCCCAGGAAAACAAAAAGCTGAGAGTTCAGATACAAAGTCTGTGAGATTGAGGATTTGCTCTGTTTTATTTATTTTTCTCCTGAGTAATGTGTTCCAAAGACTTATCAAAATCAAATGAATCTGTATTTTTTTTTTTGTATCCCACCTGCTTCAACTCACGGCTCAACAATGGCTGCTTCTCTCCCCTTTTTTGGGCAATAACTTCTCACCTCATTGAACCCAGACTTTGTTTTATGTCACCATTAGATCACAGCTGCTGACGTTTTGGCTCGGTTCTCTGGAATCCAAGCTGAATCATTCAGAAATGCAAAAGGGAGGCTCAGCGTCTGATTTACAACAAACTTGGAAACTGGTTCACTACAAACTGATCTCTTCAAGAAAAGCTCTGTATCCGTTTATAACCTTTTGTTCGACCTTATTTATTGTTTATCTGACGTGCAGAGTATTACTTCATAGGTTCTTGATTCTGTTCTTCATTCACGCCTGTCATCTCCAATCTGGATTCGATCCAGATGCAGTTTAATACACATCTACACGTCTCCACATGTGGTTCTGTGCAAAGGCTTTAAATGGAAAGCAACCAGATTCTGTTTAAACCGATGCCATCCATGCTTTTTATTTATCATTTTCTTTATTAGTTCACTTCATCGACAAACAGTAAACAGGAAGAAGGTCTGCGGTCGAGTTGAGCCAGATTGTTGTGGATCGCACATTAAAACAGATTCACAGTCGCACTAAAGGGAACAAATGGATAAAAAGAACAAGAACTGCAAAGAAAAACAAAGTTAAAAGACACAGAAGAAGAGATGAGAAGGAAAAAACAGAACTAGGTTCCTGGTTTGCATCCCAGCTTGGCCTGATTCTGTCTGTGTGGAGTTTGCGTGTCCTCCCAGTGATACTGTGGTTTCCTCCCACAGTCCAAACACATGCAGACTGGAGGGAGGTGAAGTGGAGACTCTCAATGTGACATTGATTCAGCAGCTTCCCTCCACAAATGACATCATCAGCACGAAATGGCGGCGCCCATCTCTGGGACATGTTGGTGGGAAAAGGTGAAGATGTCGTCCATCTTTGTTTCCACATCAATGCGGTGGATGACCTCATCGTGGATCTTCTTCATGCTCCTCCACCTTCCTCTGGTCTCCGTCCAATCACATGTGTTTCACTGTCACTTTAATAAGACGAGGAGAAATGGCTGGTTTCGCTTGTTATCACAGGACAGAGTCTCTGCAGAGGAAACTCACACAGAACACTTCCTGACGTATGGGTCACCCGGGAGGAGTCGGGTTCAAGAATGCGTCTCCCCGAGACAGATGCATCCAGAACGTGTCTCAAACCTCCGAGGGTTTCAGTCCATCATGGACGCTTTCAGGTTCTCAGCGCTAAAGATGCTTGAGTGCAAACGGTTACATGGGTTTCTGTTTAGTTTTGCTGAGATTTCTTTGAGTACAGTATGATATATATATATATATGTGAGATCATATATATATACAATTGAAGGACAGCAATGTGAGGGAATTGAAGTTGAACTTTCCCTGAGGGTCAAGTTAAGGACACTTCCAGACCTTCCCTGGGTGGTCTGAACTTTCAGTTTAGGTTTGAGAGATTCCCCTGACCCCGGATCAGTCCATTGGACCAAAGTCCAGTCCGAGAGGTGGTGTGGGTCCACGTCGAACTGAACCATGGTTCTGTCCGTTTGTATGAAAACAGTCTTTGGATAGTTGGAACTTTTAGTTCAATCACAGGAAGAAGAGAATAACGGAATAGAAGAATAGAAGAGGACGAGGAAGCAGCTGCAGGAACAAGGCCGTAGAACACAGGTCTGTTATTTACGCCTCTGATGACACGTTTGTTTGTGTGTTTATTTGTTTACTCCTGTGTGTCTCCGGTGCTGTTTATCATCCCAAAAAAAGAAAATGTGCAAACTCCAGCTCACATTATTATTATCAAGCTGCATCAACCATATTCCGGTCTTTTTTGGTCCCCTACACGTCCACTGAGGGGAAATAAAGAATTTCCTGCAGCGTCGTATCTGCTGCTCGGGAACTATTTTTGGCTTATACCAAAAATACCCCCCCCCCCCCCCCCTTCCTGTTCCTTCCTGTTTTCAATGTGTTGTTGGTACAACACAAAAAATTGTCCTACACAGCGACAGGTGGCGTCAAAGGTTGAGACGGACTAACCTGTAATTGACTGTGAGCCCCTTATTATTTTGGTTGGACCATTAACTGCCGACATGTCCTTACCCCCCCCCCCCCTGCACTTATGACACACACACACACACACACACACACACACACACACACACACACACAACCAACAGTGACCGCAGCAGATTAATCCTTGGACCCGACGGTGGGATTACGGTGTTAAAGAGCATCGGCGTCACTTCTCTGCTTCCTGCCCCCCCCCCCCCCCCCCCCCCTGCCGTGTCATCTGAACTCTTTCAAATCCGTTCAAAGGCAGGACTCTGTTGTGGTGAGGGCCCCCCCGCCGGGCCGGTCCTCTGAACTGTACGCTGACGTCTAACTCGAGCCGACGGGTTAACTTGGGCAAAAATTAGGAGTCGGCAGAACTGGAACCGGTAAACGGTGAACGCTCCTAATTGGTGATTCTGAGACCAGAAGAAGAAAAAGAGGAGAGGGGGATGACTCAAGGTTAAATTATTCACATGCACCGGGTTCCTGTAACTTTGCTGTGACACCAAAGCAGAGAGGAAGCCGTGCAGACCCGCGGGTCACCACAACACCTGCTTATTACCCACTGATCTTTTACACAAGCGGGAAAATAAAGTTTAGAAAAAAGAGCAAAACAAACAACCGCTGCCTACAAAGGACTGTTTGTGCATCTGAGGTCTGGTTCTTTAATGTCACAGACCGGATTCACTGACTGAGGGTTTCGATGAGTCAGCACTTTTTAAATAATCCTCCTAATAAAACTTATTTGATTGCACAGTTTGGCAGAGGATGAGCTGTCAGTAAATGTACTTTTGTTTGCTGCAGTACCTGATTGAACCACTAGCTGCTGAAATGAATAATCATGATCGCCACCTGGTGGTTGACTGCAGTAAAGGTCATGACCCCCGGCCTTCTCCATGTTAGCAGATGGGACATGGACAGATTGAGGTACTTCTCATCACACTGGTCATTGTTCAACGGTTCATTACGAAAGATTTGTTTGGTGTTCACTCGTTATGATCAGGTGAAATGTCGTGATTGACAGCTGAGACCATAACCACGTGATTTGTCATCGCTTTTATTAAAGTTCTCTCTTTTGTTCTCCAGCAGCTCCCGAGGGAAACATCTGGTTCTGCAGCTGTTAGATGCTCCAGCAGCTCGTCTCTCACTGTGCGAGACCCAAACTGATCCGTGAGTATTTGACCGTGTCAATTTGTTTTCAAAATGTTTTTTTTAATAATAGTGATCGTAGCCACTTTAAGGTTTAATTAACGACTCTCTTGTTTTTGTTGCTGCAACAGACGACAACATCCTTTGAAATCCGTTCTGCCTCCGGACGACTTCTAATTCAACCTCGAATTTAATTTAACTTTAATATCTTTTTGTTTTGCTGTTTTTCACAGTCGTTGACCCATTTTGAAAAAGCCCTGATAAGCCGCCGCTCTTAAAGGAAATGAGCTGATGCAATGCCGACGATGCTACGGGACAGAAATAGCCCCCCCCAGTTTCTCCTTGATTTGCTGATATGTAAATGAAGAACCCGGAGTGAGTAACAGGATCCACCGGCACAGAGGGTTGCTGGGTCATCATTTGCTTTAGAGCTGGAGACAACTCAACTTTTATTTATGCCTCTATCGTAAACACACTCGATGCTGAATAAACATGCCCTGCGATAAATCTCATTTCAAATCATAACGAGCCGTGATTTGCCACAGTCCTCGCATCTGCATCCGAACCAGATGTGCTCTACCTCGACGCTGGATCCTGGAGGACCGGGACCCCGGAGGCCGGCTCTCTGCGTCTCCTCACGTTGGAAAACATCAAATTAAGAGGTTGCACAAGGAACATCCTCGTGGGGCCTCTCCCGTGATGCATCATTTTTCATATTTGCTCTCACAGGAATGTCATGACATCATATCGCGGGCTGGATTTATGCTGCAGGTCGTGTTTGCTACCGCAGAGGACGTCTCGCATGTCTCCAGTTCATCGGCCTTGAGGACATTGTTCACATAGCGCACACGTGTCGTTCACAACTATTCACTTAACGTCCACTCAGATATTCAAGGGACTTTTTTCCTCACATTCCCGTGATTCCTCTCTGCTTCTCCCCGTCGTGCTTCAGAGTTAATCGATGGCTGGATTGTGTTGCTGCCGGGCGACTTTAATTCAAACCCACAGTCCAGCTGCATTTCAGGGACTTTTTTCTGAAGCTATGAATTCTCGGTATGTGCGTAAAACAGAAACAACAAGGCGAAGAAAAAGTCGGTTTTCTCAGCGGTGGGATTACAGAATGTGACAGCAGCACTTTTTTTTGTAATCATTTTAAAAGTTATACTGAGTCGAGTGCAACTGAAACAAATCTGGTGAACGTTAAGAGTCAATTTAAAGCCTCGCTATGCGTGTAGTGTGTTTATTATACAGACAGCTGGCCATCAATGTGAAGTCCTGGAGGATCTCATTGTGAGGGAACCCCTCTGGAAATCCAGCGGTCAGCGATGACAGCTCCCTCACAGCGTAATGCGAAGTTTTCAGCAAAACCAAATGTGTGTTCATGGAGACGTATGGAGATCCACGTGGCTCCTTCATGGGTCCGTTCTGCTCCCGCTGCTTCCTGGATGTTAAATTCCTGCTGCTGAAACCGAACTCCGGGCCCAGATCAGATCATTTATGACAACGAAATCCATTTAATCAGGATTTACTGGGATCGGTGGTATTTTCCCACAGTGGCTTTGTCACATCACCTGCAGCAGGACACTCCATCACGGAGCTTCAGGCCCGTCACACGTGCAGGATTCTGAAGAGACTCTCTGGCAGCGACAGGGTTTCTCTTTCTCTCAATGAGCTCACAAGCTGCAGCCTCGGTCGGCTCTTGTCATTTTGGATTTGAAAACTGTGCAGCGTTGTCTTGATTGTCTCCTCAATGGAGACTTCTGTGTGTGTCTGTGTTTGTCGTCTCGCCGGGACGAGTCGCACACGTCGGTGTCGACAACTTTCACGGCTGTAAGTTGTTTCTATAAAGATGTTGAGTGACGACTGATCCAGAGAGAAGTTATTGTTTTTTTTTTATTTTGTGTTGTAATGTGGACGATGACAGCTCCCGTGAAGTAAAGCCAAATTCTATATCGCCCCCTAGTGGACGGCTGCAGAATAGGTTGTAAATCCTGCCTCCTCCATGTTAGCAGATGGGACGTGGACCAAAGTCACTCAAATACATTTTCTCCAAGATATTTTTGTCATTTCAGATATTTCAGGCAGACGACTCACGTTTGATATTTGTTATTGCAGCAGCAGATCATGGTTGTAGTTTGATGTTCACCCGCCATGATTAAATAGACATAATGGGAAGTGATGAGCAATTATCTTTGGCCACAGGTGGAGGCGGGGGTGATGGAGGGGATGGATCAACGGGCAGTGACACTGACGTAGAGCAGCAGAGACACTGACATAGAGCAGCAGAGGCAGAGACTAATAGACGGCGCTCTGGTCTCAGGGTCTCGTCTCTTTTCTCTGTGAAGATTGTGTGTTTTTTTTGTTGTGCTCTCTAAGTTCTCAGGTTCTCAAATAAATCACAAGGTGCAACTTCTTGTATCTTCAGTGGTTTATTTCAGGAATCCTGCACAGTGTTGTTCTCACCACAAGACGTGTTGAGGACACATTGACTCTGGTTAAATTATCATCCATCACTGTCAGGTGGCGTAACCAGATTTGTCCGACCACCGAATGACTCCAGCTTTTAAAAACAGTTTTTTTTTTATATAACAGAGTTTATGGTAAATGATAGATTTAAATATAGGAATGTTTTTCTTGGGTGGTTTTAAAAATGGTTTGAATGTTGAGCTCTGTTTTGTGTTATTATTCATTTTTCCAGCTCCTCCTGTGTGGATCACATCTGGGCTCCACTCTAATGGTTTAATATTTATTATTGGTGCCACGGCACAAACTCATCAAAGACCAGAAAACTACATTTTTCCACCAATGAAACCATCCAAAGCACTTTCCTGGTTTTTCAGAAAATCTCCTGAAACCTCAACGTTCTGAGCTCAGGCTGAAAATGCTAATCTGAATTTAATGAATTTGATTTGTTTAAAGTGAGGACTTGGCCACAAGCTTGAGACTAATGGGTCCACAACAAACACAATAATTTAATTTAAAAAGACCAAAACCAAATTAGTCTCAGAGCAAAATGAGGAAACTTCACCCACATGAATGAAATGAGAATAAAAAGTTGTACATGAAGGTATGTTGTTTTTTATTGGAGCCAAAATTAAGATGTTTTTAGTATTTTAATCTTAAGGAAAATCACGAGTTCATAATCCAAATGTAAATGATTCATTCATATGAGTCGTTTGGATGTGGAAATATTAGTATAACAATTTTAAGCGATCCTCCAGGTCTCAACAGCTGTCCAGCAATTAAACTTTTAATGAGACATATGTCGTATGTTCTCAGATGTATTTTAATGGAGGAGGCAGAGATGTCGTTACAATAAAATATTTTAATGAATGCGTTAGAACACGTCTCGGGGGGATTCTTAATTAGGAGCAACAGTGTATTAACTTTCACACCGGTGGAAAACAGCCAAGACGTTTATTCTCATCATATAAACGGTGCGAGACCCGAGGTGAATCCATATTTAACCACAACAGTCCCAGACCCTCGATGGGCACCGTGACCTCACCCCTCTATTTAGAACGGGGGTCCGTCCGGGGCCACTTCCCCTGTGAAACCAGAGTAGCATGTCTGTGATGTCTGTGGGATGTGTGTCAGTGAGCAATGCGTCCGGAGAGCCGGGCGTCATTTATCAGTCTGAGCTCGGGGGGGGGGGGGGGCCACGGGGAGAACCAAACTCCAGCAGACACCGGAGCCTAATCCACACAGGTGTCTCCCTGCAAACCGCCAGCTGCTCCTGACATGCACCCCCCCCCCCCCCCCCATGTAGGTTGTGGGGGTGTTGTTTGGGGTAAAACAAGTCAACACATTCACATTGTTATTATTACTAAGTGATGCTTGGAGTTTGGAAAATCCTCAGTTTGTCGAGATTAGACGAGAAAATGACTCAATTACTGCTTTGAAATATATATATATATATATATAAAACACTGTACGTGTTATTCAACCATTGAGACAAATTCCAAGTGTCCTGGTCAAGATCATGAATAAAGATGGACGCCATGATGGATCCCCAAACCTGAAGCCAAAGCGTATTGATCGCCCCCTTGTGGCTAATTGAAGTATTTCCTTCTTCAAGTACACATCTAATGTTTTCATGTTTCTGATGCGTCTGGTTTGGATTGGTTATTTGTTCCTATAGTGAAATATCATGATTGACAGGACCTGCTCTCTCTCCTGATGGCTAATGCTCAGACTTTGGTTCCAAATGATGTCACCACTGTAAGATGGAAGCATTCATATACAATAGTTTGGCTTAATCTCGAGGTAGATGAAAGCAGTAGAGATGTGTCGTCCATCTTTAAGTGAAGTTACAGACTAATAACCGGAAAATAACTACATGATCATATTCAAACCACAACGTAATAATGAAATCACGAGTCACATTGATCACAAGAGACACATCCCAATTCTAATTCTCCCCAAAACATCAGCATGAGAGTTTTCATGTTCATTTTAATCCAGTTTCTCAGAATAAATAATTTACAATCTTCAACTCTGTTGAGTACAAACTGGAATCTAGTGAGAGCTATGATTAATATTCATCATCCATTAATCTTCCAGTCCATTTTCTCAATCATTCATTCTTAAAACAACATCGGAAAAATCCACGGACACTTCGATAAACGTCTTGTTTCTAACGAACTAAAGTCCAAAACCTGAGAATGTTGATGCAGAAGAAGAAAAAACATATTTGTGTTTGAAAAATTATTAAACAATCAAGCAATTGTTGAAACAAAAATCATTAATCTCCTAATCCGACTCATGGTTCCAGCTCTACCTGGCCAACAAGTCTTATAACACATTAAAATGCTTCAACAGGAATGTTGCTCATATGTTGTTCATATGTAGTTTTTTATAAATGTGTAATAAATCCAATCAATCATTCGAGCTCTTCACACAAAGTCCCAAACAAAGCATCTCAGCCAAAACTCCACGACCATAAACGGCCCGATGTGCGCTGCGTGGTGGAACCTCTGACATGTGGCGACCGAAAGCAAACACGTGGCCCTCAGCCTCGACATCGTCTTTCAGTTCAAAGCCCAGATTAATAACAGCAGGAATAACAAGGCCCTCCATGAAACTCCACCGGCTCACGCTCCACCGGCGCAGCACAGAGGGAATCCAGTTCCTGATGGTCTGAGAGAAACTCCCACAAGTGCCGCGGTCCCAGTGCGTCCCGCCGCCCGGCCAGTACAGGAGCCCGGTGTGGAGGCCCCCCCCCACCCCCCACCACCGGGCCCCTGGACGAGAAGTCATGTGCCGTTAACATCTCAACAGGTCTGTGTTATACTGCTGCTGGGGGGGGGGGGGGGGGGGGTCTCCTGACCTCTCCTCCCTCCACGTTAAATCACAGGTCGTGTTTGCTTGTGGTTCCACTGGATCCTTGAGGAGGTGACCTCCTGTGGAGACGAGTCGCTCTTCAGCTGACGGAGTCGACGATGAGAGAGAAACCGAACCAGGACCTGTCGGCGGGGGTTCGGTTTCGCTTGTTTGGCTCCATGTCGATCAAAGTGGTTTACTTGATTCCATGAAATGAGATTTCTCCAAAATATCCCAATAAATCATGATTTACGTATCTTTGATTTGATCGTTGGTGATGTTTTATAACATTGACTCGATAACGGTAAAGCTGAAGAATGTTTTAAGTCACTGGCAAACTTTTATTTATACAATTCATCAATATTTTGCATTAAATCCAATTAGTTTTTCAATCCTTATCTGTGTGTTTACTCCCTAAACTGTATATTTGCACAATTGTCAATGGATGTCTTTATTTATTGACGGAGAAATAAGCCAAATATTTGAATAATCAATAAAAAAATCACAAAATCCGCCCAAATAGAGATTTCTTTATCAACATTAGTTTAAAAAAATCAAGAAAAAAGTGTGTTTATTTTCCATTTTACACATTTTTTGTTTTTTGTCTTAATTGAATTTGTATATATTTGTTTTTCTTTTTATTAAGACTTCTACATAATGAAGTTTATAGTTTAAGATAACGGTTCAATAACGATGTCATGGCTAATCATATATCTAATTATTCTTTTGGATTCAGACAACGATTTTAAATTATATTGGCTTCACGTTCAGTTCTCTCACGTCTGCAGGTTTATAGATATTTTTTAGTTTGTACTAGTGGAACAATCTGGGACTTGGTCGAGTTCGGACACAAAAAACTGAACCTGTCGGACTCGGATCGTTTTCTCTCGCTCAGACGAGTTTGGACAGAAAAGTAAAAGCCGTAGTTTTTATCTTTAATACGAACACACACATGAAACTTCTTCGGAGGATCTCACTCATTTGTTTTCCTGCAGAGAGTAAAAAAATAAAACGAGGAGCTGGGACACCATTGTCATTTCCATCCTTTCAGAATAAAGCTTCCGTCAGCAGGTGCCGGGCTGAGCTTTAACATAAATACTGAAACAGGGGTCTGTGTGTGAAAGGTAGAGAATCTCCACCTCAGCACTTCTGAAGCTCACTGACACTTTACATCTCAGAGTTTTTATTTAAGTAGCGGGAGGGGGGGGGGGGGATATTTCAAGGTGATGAAACTGAGCCGCTCAGAACTGATCCTCAAAGAGAGCGTCTCTGGTCCAGGGTTTAAAATCAGGTACCAGAACTGGATGGTATGACACACCGGGGGGGGGGGGGGGGGGGGGGGGGGGGGGGTGGGGGGGGCTATCTACATTAGGTGTTCATAAAATAAGAATACTGTTATATTAAAGATCTATAAAAATGTCTCTCACAAGAGGAAAATACTTTTTTTTAACTTTAATGAAAGACCTGACAATAGTCATCCAGAACAGGATTATAGATTATTGGAATATGTAGAAACTTCTCACATGTGGCCAAGTGACCAATCAGAAGAGGGGAGCATCAGCCACTGCCTCCTCCTCCCGAAGTCTCAAACTTAACTTGACGAGCGAGCGACTGTCGGGCGATGTTGAATCTGTTCTGTGCACCTGATGAAGACCATCCTTCTCCTCTAGCATCCTGTTGTGTGTGATGTGTCATTATTTATCAAATCTTAAGTGTGTGCATGCTTGAGCTTGGAGAAAGAATATCTGAGACATTCTTCACCCGTGCGTGAAGCAACCTGATTCAGAATCATGATTTAAAGCTCCTGCGGTTCTGCAGCTCCAGGTTGAAAAATCTCCCTTTGCATCAATACAATCACACACATGTCTGCGTTCAACAAAAGGGCTGATCCAGCTCTTTTCTTTTAGCTCTTCGTGGGAATGCACACATAATTCTCCCTCTTTGAAACCAAATTAGTACTAATTTCAGCGAGCGAGCAGAAGGAGCCATTAGCCGCCTGTGTTTGATTCCCTGTTACTCGGGGTTAACGGCTCCGGCTGACACGAGAACCAGAAGTGACTGTTTCAAGATGAGAGGAGACAGATCCCTCGACTGGGCTGTTTCTGGATCTGGATCCACCTGTAGACTCTGCTCTGCACCTTGTTTTCTCTCGAGGAGTCCGGTGGGGGGGGGGGGTTCCCATCGCACGTGATGCCCCTCCCCCCCGCCCTCCACCTACAGTAATGCTCCGTCTTTATTGCTCTCTTTACCGAGCCAAACAATATGTTTTTCACATATTCCCTGAGACGAGGCCGGCGTGCCAAGGATTTCACATGTTTCATTGTGAGGGCCTCCTGATCGGGGGGGGTTTTATCCCGGCTGCAATATTGGGAGACTAGACCACAGGAAATCCCCGGTGAGCACGAGCACACAACCGCCATTCAGCGGAGCGATTACAAGCTTTATTTTCCTACAACAGGGTGCCACACACACCCGGAGCCCAGGCCGGCGCGTGTGTGTCCCTGTGGCATCCCACGCAGTCCGCCACGTGTTCTGTGAATGATGACTTCGTGGGATCACGGCTGGTTTGGCTTCAGATAAAAAACCATTTACTTTCTGGGAGAGTATATTTGTCTTTTAATTTAGCTAAGCCTACATAACCACCTGATCGGGCGGCCGATTCGCGGCAGGACTTGGCCACCTGCAGCACGGGGGCTCACGCATGGCGGCAGATAATCCCCCGCTCGTGTTGTTCCAGCGTTCCAGAGGGTGTGAGGACAGAGCGGTGTGTGCAGCGGCTGGAAAGACGTCCAAAAGAAGAGGGAGACGAGACAGTTCGGCTCCGAGCCCTCCGCCAGGTGCCTAAAAAGCAGATTAAAGTAGACATTTATTTCCTCAGAGTCCCAGTGACCTCTGCTGACCTCCAGCTCTCATTTGCTTTATTACAGTGGGACGACCCACCGCCGGCTCCTGGCAGCAGGATCCCTCTCGATCCAACGGGGACGTAAAGCCAGTGTCCTCGTCACGACGCCAACCGCTTCCAGCGCAATCTGTCAGACGGCTCCTCTCAGCAAATTTAATTTGAGACAGATACACGATAATAATCCGGGCGACTGCTGCAGCGAGTCCGGCCGCCGTCGAGGATCCAGCTTCTCCCAGCGACAGGAAGTGAAGGAAAACCAGCGGCCTGAGGGTTTGTGGGAAAATGAAAGGGTCTCCATATAAGTTTGTATAAACAGGAAATTGAACGGCCTTAGTCTTTTCCTCTTTCTGCCTCACATAGGCTGAAATGAAGCTGCTCTCCACTGACTGGGTTTCTGGTGGAGCGGAGCTGGAAATGAAAACGTAAACAGGAATCATGTGCTGCCTGTCCCGGCTCGCTTCAGAGCAAACAGCGTCAGAGGACATCGAACCCGCGGGTCTCGAGTCCGGTCATGGAACCGGAGGCCTGTGGGAACGGCCCGGGGCGTTTTCTCTTCCTCCTGTGATCACGGAGTTTCGTCTTGAAGGTGGTGTCGCAGACGACCCGTTGATCCGCAGCCTGTCGTGGTTCCGCTGCAGAGTTCCTCCTCGTCTCCGTGTTCCCGTCACAGGTCGAGAGAAGGAACGAGGGAATGAGACTTAATCCATTTTCCATCGCTGGAAGATCGACTGTATTGTTGCTTCTGGCAAAAGAAAAGAACGAAAGAGCTTTTGAACGGTGGCTGAAGTTTCTCTGTAGTGTCTCTGTTGTAGATTTAATATTGAGGCGTTTAATTACTTTAAAGTTGTGGCCCAAAAATATCATATGGTTGAATTTCCTCCCCCAAAAAATTATGGAAGGTGAAATAAAGAGAGTAATTCCCACTGAGGAGAATTATACTCTTAAGTTAAATTCACACGTTAACAGATAAGACAATACAACTACAAGAAACCATCATGTGGCGTCGCTGACCAGAGAGCAAATGGCGAGAGCAAGAGTCAGAGCTGCAGGTGAGATGGAAGCAAATTTGCATATCCATATATCCACGAGTATGAAATAAGGCCGAAGCGTAAAGTTGCTTTCTTTTTAAGAACGAGGTAGAAGTTCTTTCAATCTTCTAAATATGTAGTTTCTGTGGCTCAGAGATGAGATTTTAGGTTAAAACGCCTGCAGAGGATCTTTAATGTCTCCACTTGCACAGTAGAGGATGAGTTGGTTTCTTTTGATCACATGTAGTTCCAGATCAATCCCCTCTGTGTCCTGTCTGTGAACACGAGGTGTGTCCACGATCGTCTCCACGGACGCTCGATCCTTCAGGCGGACGGATCCTGTCTCTCAAACCACTTCAACACTCTGTGTTTCAGAGCTCTCTCCTTCCAGCCCCTCAGCGAAGCATGTGTTTTAAATCTCCTTGTATCGTTTCTCAGTTTCCTTCCTCTGGAAAAAACAGAATGTCTAATTTCAAAGCCGAGAAACAAGTGTGTCGTAGTTACTCCTGCTTTGCTTTCATTACACTGAATACAGGCGTGTGCGTGACCCGCTGACAAAGACTGGACAGACAGAGTGTGCGAGTCCGTGAGACTGTTGTCGTCTCCAGTAACCGGACCTCGAGCCAATTATGCAAAAAGCTGTAAACACAACCAGTAGGATAACGATATAGGAAAAATATGACCCGGCTCTCTTTGGAATAACAAACATCGTCCAATCCAAGAAGAAGAAGAACCTCAAACCAGACGATCTTCTATGAACCTGAAAAGTCCCACCTGTCGTCTCAGGCTGATTTCAAATGAGCAGAGACAGAGGAAAGAACCAATTAGACCCAGATCATCCAGCTGGGCTCGACTCAGGGGCCTCTCCTCACATCTGTCATTTCTCTTTCTAATTAATTGTTAAAAAGCAGAAGATGAAAAAACAAGCATTTTGCAACACGGGCATTACTCATCATCATCGAGAGACGCACAACTTTCACACAAGGACAAAATTACAGGCCGCACCCCCCCCCCCCCCCTTCCTCTCGCGTGAGCTCTGTTCAAACACGGCACTAAATCATTTCACACTTTCTCAGATGTTCCTCCAACAAACCAAGGAAACGTTAAGTGATAAAAAAAAAAGATATGGTAGTTCAACAGCTATTAGGGCTACATGAGAAAAAAGATGACAGACATGTGCTGTTAATGAGCAACATCTGCGACGTGGAGAAGATGTTGCCGTTCCAGCCTCGCGTACGGGAATCAAACACACGTGCGTGGCAGCGGGTTCGCGGCACCTCGGGTTCAGCCAGACGCGGCCTGGCACTGTGTAGCTGGCACGTGGAGAAACAGCCACAGTCCGCTGGAGGTGGGGGGGGGGGGGGGGGGGGTGGGGGGGGGGGGGGGGGGGGGTGCGTCGCTCGACACGGGAGCAAGCTGCTCGCCCAATCGCTTCCAACAGACGAGAGGGTTTGATGAACTACTGTTGTGCCAGAACCAGGTTTCCAAGCTCACCCCCCTCCCCCCCCCTTGGTTCTTCTGGTTCTTCTTCTGGTTTCAGGTCGGGACGTAAGAACCTGACGGGGACTCAGGACCACCTCCGACCAGACCGAGAGACTCAAGAGAGATCATTTCAATTCATTCTGTTTAATGAACAGATTGTCTTTCTCTTCTCAATCTGCTGTTATTCGTATTTCCTTTACCTCCAGAGATCTGGCAGATTTTGACCCAGGGTAAACAGAGCAGGCAATGGGCCCCTGAGCTGAGAGGGGCCCCTGAGAACACCTGATTATGTTAATTCAAAGCAACAACAGTTTTGTGGTGAAGACCAGTTGAAATCTGTCTGTGTGTGACTCATATGATGGTTTTGCACTTGAACTTTCCTATAATAATAAAAGAATTATGATGTGGTTGGTAATCATGTGTTTCTTGGGCCCCCCCGGGTCCCATTTGCCTGGGGCCCCCCCAGAAGCCCCTTTGAAACGGCCCTGCTATAGATTCCAGCTTACACCACTCCTGCCAACAATGTGGAGGTGCTCATTGAGCTCTGAATCACATTCTGGACAAACACTGGCACTCAATGCTTGTTTGAATTGATGGAACACTGGAACTCCTGCAGCAGCATCAACGTTCTCCATAATTCTCTGAGCAGGGAAAACGTTTCCTCTGTTTTCCGGCGTCTTGTGAAATTCCCCTGCCGAGACCCACGTGACGTTATCTAGATTTATCATCCACATCTGGCACTTTTATCACGACCTAATACCTTCATGTCAGAGATATGAGCGCTTTGTCTTTTGTGATGCTCTGCCATGAATTCTTTTAACAGCCGACATAAGAACCACTTATATGGTCCTGCTCCGAACGCTCACGTGAAGACGCCTGTGGAACGTTTCACCTGTTTCTCAGAAAGGACGCACTCGCCGTCACATGCGTGTGACGCTTTCATCCAGCGTCTGTGGCACGGGTCCTGACACGGAACCAGAGCGCTGGGTTCTCACACACATGGAAAAGAGCAAAGTTGGAAGAAGGAACAGATTCCAGTTGAGATAATCTGATTCTGGATCACGATCTGCACACCGAGCAGAAACAAACCCCGGCCACAGCTCGGTACCCAGAACTCAACAGGGTCTCCTCCAGGAGCTGCTCGGTTTGGGATCCGATCTGTTTCCTATCAGCAGTGGGTTGAACTTGATGGCTCTCGTTGGGCCTGACAGTGTGAGCACAGTTCTCCAGCGACTTCCAAGCCTCTCGCTGCCGTGCTTTCACAGTGCCAGTGACAGGACGTGGAAAACTGACTGGGCGAAGAAAGAGAAAAGTGCAAGTTGTGTGTCTCACGTTGCAGAGGGCGACAGGGAGCGTGACAATTGTAGAACTGTGTGTTTTTCTATTTCTCACGTCTTCTTTTTTGTTGTGCAGTTTGACCACAATTACCACCCAGAATTGGATCAGAGAGCGTATTTCACTTTTAGTATTTTTAGATTAAAAAGCTCTGCAGACTTTCCAAGATGTTTTACTCCAGAATTGAACAAAAAAAAACACTTTTCTAACAACTGATGGAAACAGAAGGAAGACGCATGATAAAAATCCCCATGATAAAACCCTTCTCTAATGGAAACACTGGTCTGGACCTTCACCGTGTGACCTGCCAGCGTCTGCAGCTGCATCCTAACATCAGATGAATCCAGTTGTGAGGCTCTGACGGTTTAGAGTCCAACAGAAGAAGAATGTGGTCGTGCCGGCCGACTGCCAGCTGCGAGCGTCTTTCAGCCTCGTGAGGTGAAATTAAAAAACGCACGCATTCTCAGCAAATCCATTTTTTTGGGGGGGTGGGGGAGTGAAATACGGCCGGAGGGAGAGAGAGAGAGAGCAGCAGGCAACATGGTACACGGTCATAGATCAAAACTTTCACACACAGTCAAGGTTGTCTGTTTAACATGACATGCTGAGAGGTTCCCAGCACTCCCAGTGTCCAAACTGAACAAACCAACATGTGAAGTGCGGAGGGATATTCCAATCCAAACTAAGAGCAGGGGTGTTTAGTGCAGAGTAAATACAGCGTCCCCTATAATCCTCCCTGTAACCGGTTAAAACCCCAACACTCCATGACTGCTTGTTAGAGACTCAGGTTTTAATCCCCTCTCTCCTGCTGGTTCTGAAGAGGACGTGATGGTTGATGTGGACTCGCTCTGCAGCAGATAGAGGAGAGAGGACCGAGGTGGTCCGAGGTGGTCCTCAGCAGATAGAGAGAGAGGACCACCTCGGTCCTCTCTCTCTATCTGCTCTCTATCTGCTCTATCACACACACACACTTCAACATCCACACATCCAAATCAACCTGTCCCAGGTGCTTTCGTCTGCTTCCTTCCTCTGAGTGGCCCACATCCTCATCACCCCAGCTCGGGGAGACAACGTCTCTACCAGACAGCGAGATAGACTCTGGCTGTTTGTGCTGATCTCATCCTCGACCCCGGGGCAGAGAGCACAGCCCAGGGAAACTTATCACATGTGCAGAATGAGTCTGAGTTCTCGACCCTCGTACTCAGCAGCCAGCTTTATTAAAAAACGCACCCTTAAAAAAAAAAAAAAAAAGTGTGATCCAGCACGAACAAAAAATCTCGCAGCTACCACATGCGGTGGCTTGAGTCCAAGGCAAACACTCCCACCGGTGTGTACACCAAGACAGATGAGTGTAGGACTCAAGGCCTGGCTAGCACAACGTAGCCCTATTCAGTATTTATTTTCACAGTCAAAGCCCTGGCAGCCGCCCACTTAGTGTCTGCAGTCCAGTCCAACGCACCCCTGATTGCCACAGTGAGGCTCCGCAGCCCGCAAAGTCGTACACTTCAACTTGTGCCAGCGACTAACTCCACATCTGCAGTACCCGGAGAACTGGCGAGGCAGCATCCAGGAGGGAAGGAGGGCCGGCTTAGGGATCGGGGGGTAAAGGGATTCTCTGAAACCACACTTTGCTGTGGGTTGTTGAACGGCTGCTTTGTGCAGCTTGGCGTGATCACACAACCCACATAAAGGACAAGGGCTGTTATTCACCAGAGCATCGATAAGTAATGTCTGGCAGGCCGCAGAGCCGAGCGCTGAACTTTGTGCCCTTGGCTGTGAAGTTTATCGCGGCGCTAACTGGATACCGCCCCCCCCCCCCCCCACACACCACACACACAGGCGTCGACTCCGTTGAACCTGTGTGATATTCAAGCTACCGTACAGAATCAAGGAGGATTGCTGGGATACAGAATGATGGAGAAGGAGTGTCTCGTGTTTCCCGGGATTCTTTACTGTCTGGGAATTCCACGTCTCCTTTGAGAGATTTCCTCAGAAGGGGGTAAAGGTTTGAAATCTGTGAGATGATGAGGATAACGCTGCAGACGCAGATCTCTGTGATCAGAATCTGATTGATTTAATTTCATTGTGATTGAGTTTTATTTACGCTTTGTCTGAACTGCAACAAACTCACAATGGAGTTTCATTTTTTTGTGCGATCACAGGTCAACATCAGAAGTTGCCATTTTGAAAATAAAAGGCCAGTGATGACGATCAAGTTCAGTAATACTCAACCATGACTTTAAATTCAGTTCAGCACTAACTTAACATAAGTATCATATTGAGTAAATGAGGAAAGTCATATATTTTATAAACCTTCACACAAGCGTCCGCCAATCGTCGGAGGCTTTATGTTTTCGAGATTTCCAGCGTCTCGGGGAATTTCTTTAAATGTGGTACAAACCCTTATTTGGCGCAAGGCTGTCACAATTATACTTTGATGGTCAAGGTCATGGGGACCACACATTCTTGTGAACTTCATATATCAGCCAACCTGAAGGGAACTTCATTATATCTGGAAGAACATTCATTTAGCTCAAGATGACCTGATCAGGATTTGGGGGTCAAAGGTCATTGTCACTTTTGCCTCGAGAGGATCCTTTTCAAATTTTGCAAAAATATACAATTAGACTCAGATAAACCAATTAGATTTGGTTGGTCAGAGGTTGAATTAGGTCAAAGTCACATAACATGTTTTGGGCCTGTTAAACATCTCCACTCCGTATTTATCGGATCAGATTTCTGGGGTCAAAAGTCACGTCACCTCCTGTGGTAAATATCATAAACTAGTAATCCTAGTTTATTGTATTTCTCAAGAAACTTGAGAAAATAGAAGAAAAGTCAGAATATTGATCTTTATTTTGCAACTTCAGTTTTTATTGTTGTGTCAATGAGTTATTGAGAAAATGTAATTTCAAGTTCTACTTCAAGTTCAAGTCCGACTCAGCCTCTCACGGCAGATTTGCTGATGAGCGCAATAAACAAAAAATATGAAAACAAGCTGGGAAACACGCTATGAACATGCAAGCCAAAACTATCTTATGCTTGGATGACAGCTACTTGAGTTGCATCCAACATATTAAGTCAGAAACTAAAATTAACCCAAATTATTGTTTCAGCTTCCAACTGACTTTATGTGTTTTTGTGTTTTTTGACCAAACACTGTGTTGGGTGCTTTGATGACTCGACCCCAGAGAGCCCTTCAGCGGTAGAGGAGACTAAATCAAGGTTGGCCAATACACACACACACACACACACACACACACACACACACACACACACACACACACTGCGTTTTAATGGCCTGGCGACTCCTCGTGAAGCCCCCCCCCCCCACTCTGGTCTGGATTCAGCTGGTAGCTTGTCTGCTACATGTGAAACTGAGGGGCTATTATTCACAACAAGCTCATCAACCTTGACTGTGTTGGATCACCGCTCGGAGCTTATTAGTCCGGGCAATAAGTGCTGCACGACAGCGAGGAGCAGTAAAGTTCCTTCACTCCCTCACTGCTCCGCTTTCAGGATGTGTCCAGAACAAGTAGGAGCCACATGGACGTCGACTCCGGGTCCAGAAGGTGAAGCCAAGGCTGAAGCGTTTTTTTCAAATGGCCTGTAGAGGGCGACTGCACTGGTTCTAAAAGAAGAAGGTTGCTATAAAGTCTACGAGAAAATGAATCTTCTTCTGTATTTATAACGTCGGTGAACAGTTTCCTAAGGAGTTTATAGTTTAACTCTCTAGTTTCAAGTTTTCTTCAACACATCATGAAGTTCATTTCGTTAATTATGGTCCTGCATTGGGCTGTGAACACTGTGTTGATTGACAGCGAGTATCTTCCAGTTACTTCTGCTTTGCGCCTATCGACAAAACGCCGAACTCGAGGGTTTGAAACGGCACAAACCAATCAGTGACTTCATGGTAGGATGATACTTGACTACCTTTTAATTAAGCATATTTAGCCAATTGTCCACTATCCGGATGGTGGTGGTTCAAGTCCCTTTTGTGTGAATGGGTAAGTGGGACTTGAAGTGTAAAGAACTTTAAATAGAAGCACTGACTGACATCGACTGATAAAAGGTTTGCTGTAATCTCCCCCTCTTCCTCAGACTCACTCTGAAGCGACCCCCCCCCCCCCCCTTCACTGACCTCACTTTTAAAGTTCAGCCAAAGCTAGAACGAAGCCTCAGCTTTGCCTCAGTTGGCCAAACTCGGTGCTTATCTCTGCCCTGGCAGTCACCGGTGCGTCTGCTGCCAGTGTTTTTTGTTTTGGCAAAGAAGCCCACCAGAGACTGAAGGATCCGTCCTGCAGGTCAGCGTGGAAACATCGTCCAGGGAAACACAAAGAGGGGAATTCAGAGATTAAACAAAATAAAATTCCGCCTCAGGCAGAGACGACTCTCTCACTGCTGATGAGTAGAAGTGTCCAGAAACCGGAGCTGCAGAATCACTTCAAGACTCGCAGCGTGGTTTGTTTTATGTTTTTCCTCCTTTGTTACGAGGTAAATTCCATCACCTTTCATCCCACCAATAAATTATCATATTTTTCCTCCTGATTTTATACGATTCCTTCGCTATCAAATAAAGTCAGGACTGCAACATGTGGCCGTTTTTACCACATGCAGCCCCTCTCGCTGTCAGTGCATTTTTTCAGCATGAGGAACGTCTTGAATATGCTAGTGACGGCATCCTCTCACTATTCTATTCAGAACCCGGAGAGACAGCTCCCTAATTACAGAGCCGTTATGAGAGAAGTGTCCTTCAAGCAAATCAAAAGAGCAAAACACTGATGAGAAAACAGGGGAGGAGTCCTTCTTCTCCTCTGTTCTCAAGATGAATCAGCGGGGAGCGGGTGATTAACGGGCTCGTACGCCGCGTCCGCCCTCCGCTGCCTTGTTTGTTTCAGAGAAGCTCGATGCCAGAGCAGAGATATCCTGGATTAGACGATAATAAATTGGTGATGAAATATCCTGTTGGGCAATCCTGTCTGAAGGGACGGGAAGTCGAGTTCCCAGAACTCTGTGTCAAACACAACACGATGGTTTATAGGCGTGATGAGTGAGCCTCCTCCGTAACAAGAGGCAGGCGTACTGTACCGGCTCTGTGGGTGAAGTCGTCACTGCTCCTTTGTTTGTTTTACGTGCTCTGAACTTGTTGGAGTATTTATCACGAGCGGAACAGAAACCAGATCCACACAGCGCGAGT